>NC_056747.1:397126668-397426668 GCF_019279795.1 Protopterus annectens
ATACACTTGCTGCAGGACAGCGGGAATAATAATTGCTAATACATGAAGATACAGTAGCTACAGGATAGCTGGGTTTATAACAGTTACTAATACATGAAGATACCGTAACTTTTATAACAGTTAATACATTTAGATAATATAGACACTTTAGCTACAAGACAGACTTTATAACAGTCACTAATACATGTAGATACCATAGCTACAGGACAACTGCGTTTATACCAGTCACAATACAAGTAAATACTATAACTGCAGGACAGACGAGTTCATAACAGTTACTAATACAAATAGATACTGTACTTGTTTATAACTTCTGCCAGAAAGACTATATGGCTTTTACGACCTATTACTTCTGTTATATATTTTTCATGCACCATTATGTAACTTGCATATTAGGAACTCTTTTCTATCTTGTATATAATGTATGGTCAACTTTATTGCTTGCCTTATATTTTGCTTATTTTTTTTATTGTATTCACAAATTGTATTACTTTGTTATTCTCTTAATATTTGTAACCATTGTTCAATTTTTTAATTAATTCTGTTTAATGTGTACTGTGGAGCTCTTCTCCCTGGGCCTCTGCTGAACACGGGCTCATACACGACTTTCCAGGTAAACATTTATATATATATATATATATATATATATATATATATATATATACTGTAGCTAGGGAACAGCTAAGTTTATTACAATTTCTTATACACGTGGATAGTATAGCTAAAGGACAACAGAGTTACAGTTACTAATACATGAAGATACACTAGCTGCAGGGCAGCTGAATTAATAACAATTAGCAATACATGTAGATAGTGTAACTACAGGACAGCTGAATTTATTACAGTTGCTAATACATGCAGGTACTGCAGCTACAGGACAGCTGAGTTTATTATAGTTACTAATGCATGTAGATACTGTACCTATGGGACAGCTGAATTTATTACGATTACTAATACAAGTAGATACTGTAACTACAGGAGTATTGAGCTGCTCACAGTTACCAATACATGTAGGTATTGTAGCTACAGGACAGCTGGATTGATAACAATTACTAATTAACAATTACTAATACATGCAGATACACTAGCTGCAGGACAGCTGGGTTAATAAGAATTACTAATACATGCAGATATACCAGTTGCAGGACAGCTGGGTTAATAACAATTACTAATATGCTCTAGAGAGAAGAGGAATGAAGGTCAGCAGGACTAAGACAGAATATATGTGTGTGAATGAGAGGGAGGATAGAGGAATGGTGAGGATGCAGGGTAGAGGTGGTGAAGGTGGATGAGTTTAAGTACTTGTGATCAACAGTTCAGAGTAATGGTGAGTGTGGAAGAGAGGTAAAAAAGAGAGTACAGGCAGGATGGAGTGGGTGGAGAAGAGTGACATGAGTGATTTGTGACAGATGAGTACCAGTAAGAGTGAAAGGGAAGGTCTACAAGAGGGTAGTGAGACCAGCTATGTTATATGGGTTGGAGACAGTGGCACTGATAAAAAGGCAGGAGTCAGAGCTTGACGTGGCAGAGCTGAAGATGTTAAGATTTGCACTGGGTGTGATGAGGATGGACAGGATTAGGAATAAATATATTAGAGGGTCAGCCCAGGTTGGAAGGTTTGGAGACAAAGCCAGACAGACAAGATTACGTTGGTTTGGACATGTGCTGAGGAGGGATGCAGAGTATATTGGGAAAAAGATGCTAAGGATGAAGCTGCCAGGTAACAGGAAAAGAGGAAGGCCTAAGATAAGGTTTATGGACGTGATGAGAGAGGACATGCAGGTGGTTGGTGTGACAGAGCAAGATGTAGAGGACAGGAAGAAATGGAAACAGATTATCCGCTGTGGCAACCCCTAATGGGAGCAGCCAAAAGAAGAAGAAGAATACATGCAGATACAGCAGCTACAGGATGGTTTGTTTAATAACAGTTATTAACACATGAAGATACCGTAACTTTTATTACAGTTAATACATTTAGATAATGTAGACACTTTAGCTACAAGAAAGACTTTATAACAGTTACTAATACATGTAGATATTCTACAAAAGGGCCTTACAGAAATGGATGCTTGCTGCCTGAGCCATGGGCTCAAGCTTAATGCCAAGAAATGTATAGTTATTTCCTTTGGGAAAAACCATGTACCCATGAATTACCACATAGGTGGCAGTACACTAAACACTGAAAGTGTGATGAGAGACTTAGGGACACAAGTGAACAGTGGTCTCATCTTCGATAACCACATCGTCACAACAGTCAGGAAATTCTTTTATGTGGCACACCTCATCACTAAGGGCTTTTCACCCAGAAAAAGGAGGTCATTGTCCCACTGTACTCATCCCTCATTAGACCCATTATAGAGTACAATGCCCCATTTGGTATGTACCTCACAAGACATTTGCAACAGCTGGAAAGGCTGCAGAAATACCTCACTAAAAGAATCACAGGCTTAAAGCTGATGCCCTATGCTGACCGTCTAAAAAAACTCCAGCTATACTCTGTGGCATATCGTCTACTCAGAGGTGATCTCTGCTTAACATACAAGGCCATGTCAAACCTTGAGCTGTTGGACAGGCTCCACTTAAAGAAATCCCAATCCCTCAGAGCCACACACTCCAGGGATCTAAACCTTGTCATCACAATGAACAAAACATGCTGGAGGGATAGGTTTCTGACCCAGAGACTCCCCTTACTCTGGAATAGACTGCCCATACATGTCAAGCAGAGCACCTCCTTAGCCCTCTTCAAAAGGAACCTTGACGATTGGATGGGAGATTGGAAATTCACCCCAGGGATCACGTCAGTCGCCCTGCTAGACAGGGGTCCAGGGAAGTAAATATTGTGGGAAGAAATATCCGGGGACTTGTTTGGCTAGGCTTGTATAGGCCCTAGGGCCAATAGCCTAGTTCCAGCCTATGAACCTATAGCTTACAGGATAGCTGAGTTTATAACAATCACAATACATGTAAATACTATAACTGCAGAACAGATAAGTTTATAACAGTTACTAATACAAGTAGATACTGCACTTGTTTACAACTTCTGCCAAAAAGGTTATATGGCTTTTACAACCTAGTACTTCTGTTATATGTTTTTCATTTATTTATTTATTTATTTCAGTTTGATAACCAGGGAAGTCCACTGGGCCATGAAGAGCCCATTTTCAATGGAGGCCCAGGGAGAAAAGCTCCAATGAACAATATAAGACAAACCAAAGTTATACAATTGTAGTTTTCACAGGCTTGAGAAATACAGCTTAATACATATGAGGACAATTAAACTTATGAGAGGAAATGCAGAAAACTAGATATAGGTGGTGGTGATATATATACATAGTTAGATAGAGTTTGATATAGAGTATCTAGGTATGATTATACCAGTTGCAATAAGAGACTGTCCAGTGTGGGTTTAATGGCATCAAGTAGTAGGTGAGCAAAGGTGTGAGGAGTATGTGTAGAGGGGTAGTTATGTTCGAGAGTGGCATTGGCATGTCCATTTTAAAGATAGGTGTGAGAACAAGAAAGATTTTAAGTTATTCTGATTTGATGTATTGTGAAGGGGTGGAGGGAGGGAGTTCCATAGTTTAGATAAAGAGCAGGATAGCAGGAGATGGTCAGGGGGTTGTGAGGGTTTGTAGATTTGTAAGAGGTGTTGGTTTTCTGATGTAAGTGAGCGGTTAGGAATGTAGGGGGTTAAGGTGGTAGAGAGAGAGGGGCAGCTGGAGGGTTTGAAGATGAGCTTGTGGGCAGTGGTGAGTTTAAGGAAGGTGAGGTAATTGGGAAATTCAAGCCATTGTAGAGTATGGAGAGAGTGGGAATGGTGGGAAGCGTTTTTTGAATCGGTAGTGAATTTGCTTATTTTATTGTAGCAGGATTCGAGTTTAGATTGCAGGCCAAGTTGGAGGTTGATAAGTAGGGGACGACTGTACATAAGAGAGGGGAGAAGGTTGGAGGATGCTAGGGTTTTTCTGGTGGAGGGGGTGAGGTAGCGGTTGTGTTGGTACAGGATCCCTAGCTTTTGGTGGGTTTTCTTGACAGTGGTTTGAATATGAGTGTCAAACTTTAGATGTTCATCAATGATGATACCAAGCAGTTTAGTGTTTGATACAATTTCAATGGGGATGTTATTCTGACTGAATATGTAAAATGAGTTTTTGTCGATTTGGGAGTTTCTAGAGGGGGAAAAGATCATTAATTTAGTTTTATTAGCGTTTCGGGCCAGATGATTGTTTTGCATCCAGGTTTCTGTTTTAGAGAAAGCTGCTTGAGTTAGTAGAATTAGGTAAGAGGGGGAGTATGCTGAGGAGATGTTTGTTGAATCATCAGCATACTGGATTAGTGATGATTCAGGGATGGTGCGTTGGACATTATTGATAAATATGTGGAAGAGTAAAACACCTAGAAAAGAACTTTGGGGCACACCAGTGGGGGTGTAAAGGAAAACAGAGGTAGCAGATTTCCATTGGATGACTTGTTGTCATTCGGAAAGGGAGCTAGACAACCAGGCTATGGTTGAACTAGAGAGGCTGAGATAGGAGAGTTGGGAGATGAGTAGAGGGTGGAAGACAGTGTCAAAAGCTTTGGCTAGGTCAAGGAACAGGGAAGATACAAGTTTGCCTGAGTCACATGCTTGGTTAATGGTCTCAAGAAAGGACAGGAGGGCAGTCATGATACTGTGGCTTGGGCGGAAGCCGTGTTGAGTAGGGGTGAGGAGGTTGTTGTGTGTTAGATACATCAGTTGTGAATGGATATATTTCTCCAGGATGTTAGACAGTGGGGAAAGGATTGCAATAGGCCTAAAGTTGGTGGCATCAGTATTTTTGCCTCCTTTATGAAAAGGGATGATGAAGGCATGATGCCAGATAGATGGGATATATGCTTCTTGGATGGATCTGTTTATTAAGATGGAAATGGCAAAGGCAATGCTGTCAGCAGATAGTTTGAGTAATGTAGATGGAAGATTGTCAGGTGCATTGTGGCTAGGTTTTATTTGGAGGAGAAGTTTTTTTTTTATCATACTTGTGGGGATGAGTCTTAGGTTGAATGGGGAAGTGGGAGGAATGTTATCGGAGTGTTGGGGGGCAGGTGAGGTAGGGGTTGGGGTTGTGAGGGAAGGAAGAGGACAATTTAGCTATACAGTCAACAAAGAAGGAGTTGAGTTGGGTGGCAGTTTCAAGATTGGTTAAATTTGGGTTAGGACAGGTGTAATCTTTGTTACCTGGGTGGAGGAAGGATGAGATTGTGTCCCAGAGTTTTTTAGGGTTCATTGAGTGCTCAGATTGAAGTTTGGAGTAGTATGCTTTATGGTCTCTAGTTATTAATTTTTTTACAGAGTTTCAGAGTTGTTTGAATTCAAGTCAGAAGTTAGGTTGTTTGTTTTTTCGGTATTTTCTTCTATGTTTTGTCTCTTTGGAGCATGGTAAGTTTGGTATCTTTTGATAACCAGGGGGAGGCTTTGGACTTGATGTGTTTGGTTATAAGAGTAGCATGGTTGTTGAGTAGATTTAAGAATTTATTATTGAAATAGGTGACGGCATTATCAAGGGGCAGGGTTCTTAGGGGAGACCAGTCGGTGAGTTTGAGACATTCAGAAAAGGTTTCTGGGTTGAAGTAGGAGAGGTTGTGGGTTTGAATGTAGTGATGTTGCCTATGAAGAGGAGAGGGGTGACGGTCAGCGAAAGCAGGCAGGTAGTCACTGAGAGGGTGTGGAAAGATTCTAGAATTGGAGATTAGGTTGGGATGGTATGTTAAGATCATGCATCATTATGTAACTTGCATATTAGGAACTCTCTTCTATCTTGTCTATAATGTATGGTCACCTTAATTGCTTGCCTGAAATTTTCTTATTTAATTTTATTGTATTCACCAATTGTATTATTTTGTTATTGTCTTAATATTTGTAACCATTGTTCAATTTTTTTAATTCATTTTAATGTATACTGTGGAGCTTTTCTCCTCGGGCCTCCGCTGAACACAGGCTTATACCCAGTCGGACTTTCCCAGTAATCAAATGTCAAATAAATAAAATAACAGCTGCTGGTATATACAAATATATATATATATATATATATATATATATATATATATATATATATATAGATATAGATATATATATACTGTAGCTACAGAACAGCTAAATTTATTACAGTTTCTAATACATGTGGATACTATATCAACAAACAACAGAATTTATTACAGTTACTAATACATGAAGATAATATAAGTACAGGACAGCTGAGTTTATTACAGTTATTAATACATGTAGATACTGTACTTACGGGGGTCTGAGTTTATAACAGTCATTAATACATGTAGATACTGTACCTAGAGGGCGGCTGAGTTTATTACAGTTACTAATACGTGTAGATACTGTAACTACAGGGCGGCTACGTTTATTACAGTTACTAATACATGAAGTTAATGTAAGTACAGGACAGCTGAGTTTATTACAGTTATTAATACATGTGCATAGAGCAGCTACAGGACAGCTGAGTTTATAACAGTCATAATACATGTAGATCCTGTAACTACAGGGCGGCTGAGTTTATTAGTTACTAATACGTGTAGATCCTGTAACTACAGGGCAGCTGAGTTTATTACAGTTACTAATCCATGTACATACAGTAACTACAGGGTGGCTGAGTTTATTACAGTTACTAATACATGTAGATACTGTACCTACAAGGGGGCTGAGTTTATTACAGTTGCTAATACGTGTAGATACTGTACCTACAGGGCGGCTGAGTTTATTACAGTTACTAATACATGTAGATACTGTACCTACAAGGTAGCTGAGTTTATTACAGTTTTACAGTTACTAATACATGTAGATACTGTACCTAGAGGGTGTCTGAGTTTATTACAGTTACTAATACATGCAGATACTGTACCTACAGTGCGCCTGAGTTTATAACAGTTGTAACACATGTAGATACTGTACCTACAGGGTGGCTGAGTTTATTACAGTTACTAATACATGTGTATACAGCAGCTACAGGACAGCTGAGTTTATAATAGTCGTACTACATGTAGATACTGTAACTACAGGGCAGCTGAGTTTATAACAGTCGTAATACATGTAGATACTGTACCTAGAGGGCGGCTGAGTTTATTAGTTATTAATACATGTAGATACTGTAACTACAGTGCTGCTGAGTTTATTACAGTTATTAATCCATGTAGATTTTCTGCCTACAGGGTGGCTGAGTTTATAACAGTCATAATACATGTAGATACTGTACCTACAGGGCGGCTGAGTTTATTAGTGTTACTAATATGTGTAGTTGCTGTAACTACAGGGCAGCTGAGTTTATTACAGTTACTAATCCATGTAGATACTGTAACTACAGGGCAGCTGAGTTTATTGCAGTTACTAATCCGTTTAGATACTGTAACTACAGGGCGGCTGAGTTTATTACAGTTACTAATACATGTAGATACTGTACCAACAGGGTGACTGAGTTTATTGCAGTTACTAATCCGTTTAGACACTGTAACTACAGGACAGCTGAGTTTATTACAGTTACTAATACATTTATATACTGTACCTACAGGGTGGCTGAGTTTATTACAGTTACTAATATGTGTAGATACTGTAACTACAGGGCAGCTGAGTTTATTACAGTTACTAATCCATGTAGATACTGTAACTACAGGGTGGCTGAATTTATTGCGGTAACTAATCTGTTTAGATATTGTAACTACAGGGCGGCTGAGTTTATTACAGTTGCTAATACATGTAGATACTGCACCTACAGGGTGGCTGAGTTTATTGCAGTTACTAATCCGTTTAGATACTGTAACTACAGGACAGCTGAGTTTATTATAGTTACTAATACATGCAGATACACTAGATGCAGGACAGCTGGGTTAATAATTACTAATACATACAGCTACAGGAACTACAGGACAGCTGAGTTAATAATAATTTTGACACTGTATAACAATCTATCACTACTAATTGCCTTGTAAAAATCCTGGAACATTGCTATCTAATTGCTATTAATCCCTATATATATAAAGAATTTTGCATATATCCCATGTTACCTCTGATGCAAGAAGTTTAAGGTTTCACACAGTGGAAAGTCTAGCTTTGCTAGATTTTTCTTTTTGTGTTTTTTTAACACACACACACACACACACACACACACACACACACACACATATATATATATATATATATATATATATATATATATATATATATATATATATATATATATACAGACACAAGTGTGAAACACTAGGCTATATAAAGAGAACTATGCCTTAATGTCTTAATGCCAACAATAAATAGGTTCACAGGTAAGCACTAGGCTAGCTAGGGGGTCACAAGGTCTTTTGAATAGTCATTCAGACTTGGTGGACTCTCCTTGGTTTTGGGAGGTTCAGGACTTCTTTTTGGAATCCCCTTACCATTCTTCTAAAACATCTGTTCTTCTTTATTTTGTTGAAACTGTTCATTCCATTTTTTTGTTTGTTTTTCTTTTTCTTTCTTTTTTTTGCCACAATTAGGTGAAAAGATCGAAAATCCCTTGGATCAGCTGGACCCTTTCATTACAATTTTTGATCACCTCTGCAGCAGATTAATCTCTAGCCAAGGGAGAAGTTAAAATGTCATTTTTACCATCATATGGGAGGTTCTGAGAATACAGCTATGCAAACCTCCTCAGAACAGTAGTTTTGGCCATGGCCCTGTAAGAAGTTTCAAGAGAGTCATACTCATTCTATAAACAATGAGTAGTGACCTGTGCAATAGAATAAACTAAGTTATTTTAAGCAGATTTTTTCTGACAAGAAGAAACTGTAACTAAAACATTCCTCATACTTTCACAATTTGTCAGGACAAACTTTAACATATAAGTCTGTCAATTCAAAATTCTGAAAATGAAAGTTGCAGAAGTATACAATCTGATATTGTTAATCCTTGTTCATTCCTTACGTATGGGTATCGGTTCCGACCTCGGAACCCAGCTGGCCATCTTCCAAGCTCACATCAGCTACAGACTCTCAAGCTAAAACTCTTACCCAGAATTCCCCTCTCCCTGTTACCACAGATTTCGTTTGCCATGTCGCCATTCGGTCGTGTCAAGCTACATCTCTTGAGCTAAGTAAAATATTTTGTTGTCATACTAGTCTAAAACAAATTTTTCTCTCAGAAAAGTTTCTAAATTGTTTTCTTTTATCTTACTGTATTTAGTGACTATCCCTTCTTGAAAATTTTCAATCTTTTTTACCGCGAGGTATTTTCTTCTTTACCATCGTTGGTAAACCCCTTTTCTTCATTACCTTCGGGTATTTCTTGTACCATTGCTGGTATTCTTTCTGATTTCCTTCTTTCCTATCATGGCAGATAAAAAAGGTAGTCCAGGATTTAAGAGATGTTCAGATTGTGGCCATAAATTACCTACTTCAGCTGCACATTTTCTGTGTGTCTATTGCTTGGGTGTGCCTCATGTATCAGTTGATCCGCCCTGTGGAATTTATAAGAATTTCTCTAACAGGAAGTTGATTGAGAGGAAAAATAAATTGTTACTGAAGGGGCTACTCAAATCTCCTTTTTCAGAGGCTATTTCTGGGTCAGAGGCTTCTACCCTGCCAAGATCCCATAAGAAAAAGACTGATGATCATTCAAAGGTCAAATCTCTTCCTTTGTCCCCAGCTGGGGACTCCCACCAACCAAGACCCAAGAAGGCTAAGCTTTCTACTTCAGATCTGACTCTTTCAGCTCCAGCGCTTTTGGTGCCTAGACTTTCGGCACTGAGGCCATCGGCCATCGACTAGCATGCCCTTTACCGTATCGGTACCCAGGGGCTCCTAGGTTCAGACCTCTCTACCGGCAACGACTATCCAGTCGGCGCAGACTGTAACCTCATCAGCTCTGACACCTTACCTGGAACCGACAACTCAGCTATTGACACCAATTTTTTCGGTCCCAGCCTCGGCACCGATAACCACTTCAGCACCGACCTTATTGTCGGTGCAGACCATGACTTTGGCACCAATGATTTCCTTGGTGCAGACACCTGTAGTTCAGTCTCTTATGGCCTCATTTTCAGTGCAGACTGGTGAGGTGGGCACCGAGCTTGCCCCATCTGTGGATAGACCTGACTCTCCCTCAGCCGTGTCCGTGAAATCCACTAGAAGCCTCTCTGAACATGATGTGTTGCGTCTTGTGGATCAAGTGCTTTTGGCCAGAGGTATCCCGCCCCCCAGGACCTATCCTTCCTTGGGAGGTGATCACACTTTGCCAGAGACCCCTACTTATTCTCCTCCATCACTGCCTTTGAAGCCCCTTGATATAGCACAGTCTTCCCCCTCTACGGTTCCCTTTATGGACCTCACTAAGGAACCACAGTTGCCTTCGTGGCAGGAGAGTTTTGCTATGACCCAGGATGTCAGCTGTGGTGTACATAATTTGTTTTTTCACAGCCATCCAGGGACTCCGAGTCAGCAGGCTGAGACACTTAGGAGAGGGGTGACCCCTGTCCTGGACACTCACCCCTCTTCAGGTGGACCAGCCTTCCAACTAATGGAGAAGGCTTTATTGTTATTCTTCCCCTCAATGTGCTTTCTCCAGAAACTAGAAAAGTGGGAAGATATGGTACAAAAAGTCTCAGGGTCCTTTCCATGACACACAGGCCGAGATATCCCCTAGAGGCAGATGAGGAAACTCACAGGGAAGATGCCCTTTTCGGGGCAGAGGGGATCCACGTAACCAGGGTTCCAGGGACTCCTTTTCTGGTCAATCCTACCAGTGCTCCTGAAGAGCAGCCCAACTCCTTTCCTCTGGAGGTGGTTGGGGGGTCGTTTCTCCTTGTACCCTTCTGCCTGGCTAACCATCACCACCGACTCTTGGGTACAAAGGATAATAACCAGAGGTTACCATATTACTTTCGATCTTTGTCCTGCCCCCCAACAAACTTTCCCGACAATCCACCCAGTCAAAGGGAAGAAGCAGCACTGGAGATAGCAAAGCTGCTAAGAAAAAGAGTCATCCAAATAGTCCCTCCAGACCAGATAGGATCCGTATTCTACTCAAGACTATTTTTGGTGCCAAAGAAAACTAGGGACTGGAGACCAATTTTGGATCTCAGTGTATTGAACAAGTTTGTAAGAGTACAAAAATTCCAGATGGTCACAATACAGTCTATCCTCCCACTTTTGGAAAAAGATGATTGGATGTGCTCGATAGATCTTCAAGTTGCGTACTACCACATAAAGGTGGACAGGCCATCAAGAAGATTTCTGCACTTCAGTGCAGGAGCCAGTCGCTACCAATTCAGAGTACTGCCCTTCAGACTCTCTACAACCCCCAGAGTGTTCACAAAGTGCATGGCAGTCATCACAGCTCACTTGCGACTACAAGGATTCCAGGTGTTTCCATACCTAGACTACTGGCTAATCTCCGCCCCCACCAGACATCTATTGGAGGAAGCCCTGGCATACTCTCTCCTCACTGCAGAAAGGCTAGGCATAACCATAAACTGACAAAAATCCAATCTCACCTCATCTCAGTCCACAGAATTCATAGGGGTCATATTGGATACAAAGAATTGCAGAGCATCCATTCCGGAGCACAGAATTCTAAGGATAAAGCAACAATTGATCCCAATCCTGTCAAAGGAAAAATCCACAGCTCACTCTGTCCTACAGCTGTTGGGTTCCATGGCAGCCTCCATCACCATTGTCCCCCTGGCCAGGTTTCATATGAGGTTTCTACAATGGCTACTGCTCACCCAGTGGTATCCTTTTCATTATCCTCTTTCAGCCAAGATTCGAGTAACTCACATGTGCAAACAGGATTTAAATTGGTGGATGACCCACAACCCATCACAATGGTCTCGCCCCTTCTCCCCCCAGCAGCCCAAGGCTACAGTGACCATGGACGCCTCCCTGATGGGGGGGGGCTATGTCAGGGGCAGACAGTCCAAGGCACTTGGTCCGTATTGGAGGCCCAACTGCATATAAATGTTCTAGAGCTGAGGGCGGTGCTTCTGGTGTTACAAGCATTCCATCCCCTACTGCCATGTGGGACTATTGCGATACAATCAGACAACATGGCGGTGGTCTGGTGCATCAGCAAGCAAGGTGGAACCAAATCTTACCCCCTTTGTCGAGAGGCCATAAGGATATGGCAATGGGCGATGGCTACCAACCATTTTCTTCTAGCAACGCACATTCCTAGGAGTTCCAACGTGATAGCAGACAGACTCAACAGGTGCATTCTTCAACCTCACGAGTGGTCCCTGAATCCCTTGATAGTGGTGGGGATCTTCCACCGCTGAGGCTGTCCTTGCTGTGACCTCTTTGCATCCCCAACCAACTACAAATGCAGCAACTACTTTGCCCTGATTCCCCTCCAGGACAGTCACCCAGGGATGCTCTAGTCCACGATTGGCCCTCAGGTATTCTTTATGCTTTTCCACCTCTTCCCCTCATTCCCCAGTTTCTGAAGAAAGCCCATCAGTTGAAGAGCAAGGTGATCTCATAGCACCATATTGGCCTTGTCAGATTTGGTTTCCCTTCCTTTGGCCTCACCTGCTAGATCAACCATGGATTCTCCATCCAACCTCAGGGTTGATCTCCCATCCACAGAATTTGATTCATCCCAACTTGGACAGCCTGAAGCTCACAACTTGGCTCCTCCAATTCCCTCGATTGCCAGGCAGAATGATCTTTCTTTACCAGTATGAGACATTCTTATTGCATCTCATAAGTCTTCCACTAGAATTACCTGTTGACTGAAAGAAAAGCAAGTAGATCCTTTTTCAGCACCAGTATCAATAGTACTAGAGTATCTAGCCGATCTATTCCAATTGGGTCTATCAGCCACTACCATTAGAGTTCATTTAGCTGCAATATCTAATTTCCATGAGGGTGTCTAAGACTCCTCTCTTATGTCACATAAATTATGCAAGACCTTCATAAAAGGTGTGAATCATATGAAGCCCTCTTTTAGAGAACCGATTCAACCATGGGACCAGTCATTAGTTCTACAAGCTCTGACAATGCCACCTTTTGAACCAGCTTCTTCATGCGACCTCAAATATTTGTCATGGAAAACCTTGATTTTGGTCACCATTACTTCTGCCAGACGTATCTCTGAGCTTCAAGCCTTATGCATCAAGAGTCCATACTTGATTTTTCATAGAGATAGAGTGCCTTTGAGAACTAATCCTTCCTTTCTGCCAAAAGTGATCTCTGAAATGTCCATTAATCAAACCATTGAATTGCCAGTTTTCTTCCCCAGTCATTCAAACAAAGGAGAGTATTGCCTACATACCCTAGATATTCACAGGAAAATTTGTTTCTACTTGAACAGGACTAAGGCCTCTAGTAAATCAGACCAGTTATTTTTGGCCTATTCTTGACCTAGATTAGGATGTGCAGTTGCCAAGGTCACATTGGCTAGATGGTTGAAAGACTTAGTGACCTTCATTTATACACAACGTAATATTCCATTGTCGACTACCATAAAGGCTTATTCGACAAGGTCGGTGGCAACTTCTGCTGCCTTCCATGCCAGAGCTTCTTTACATGACATCTTTGCAGCTGCAACTTGGGCTAAGCCTCATACCTTCATCAATCATTACAAATTGGATTTGGCCTCCAGGGGAAGAGCATCTTTTGGTTTTATGGTGCTCAGGAATGTCCTTCCATGAGAGCTTCCCAGGAATAGAGGTAGCTGGGGACTCTGTCCCATATGTAAGGAATGAACGAGGATTAACAATATCAGATAAAGAAGTTATGTCTTACCATAACGTTCCATCTGTATTGTTGATCTTCGTTCAGTCATTAGGACCCTCCATCCTTCCCCCTCCTGTGGCTTCTAGTGGATCTCACCATCCAGTTCTACTAGGTCATTTGACCAGAGGTAGCCTCTACCTTCTTTTGACTTGTAAACTCAGTGTGAGGTAACAGGGAGAGGTGAATTCTGGGTAAGAGTTTTAGCTCGAGAGTTTGTAGCTGACACGAGCTTGGAAGATGGCCGGCTTGGTTCCGAGATCGGAACCGATACTCTTACGTAAGGAATGAACGAGGATCAACAATACAGATGGAACGTTATGGTAAGACATAACTTCTTTTTTTTTTTCTATACCTATTGATAATTTTCCCATCCTTATCAGAAAGAGTAGGATTGGAATTAACTAAGTGCATAGCAACAATTGCCCCCTGAACTAACTGGCACAGTCTAGCAGTAGTCATAGAGAGAGAGAAACATCAGAGAGAGAGAGAATGAGCAACTGAGCTCTCCTCTGAGTCTAAATCAGAGACCTGAGGAAACAAAATGTTTCTATCCATGCATAATCTTGCTCAGATTTAGAATCATGAATCTTTTCAGGAAAGATGAATCTCTTTTTCTTTTACCATAAACTACTTTACAAGAAGGATCAATGGCCTGAATTAAATCCTGAGCCATAACCAGTAAACTACTCCTATCCAAATAAATTTGAGGAGGAATAGAAACATGTTTGGTTTTCTGTTTCTTTTTGACAGGAAAAGTGGAGTCAACTGTTTTACTAATGGCGGCAGCAGCAGCTTCCCCAGGGATGGGCACAGCATTCTAACAAAGCAGGGAAACCTTCCCAGTTCCTTCTCCCAGGACCAACAAGAGTGGAACTCCCTTGCCCACTGAGGGAAATCCAATAGCTGCAGAGGATGTGGCTACACCCTGGTCCATAGTGGCTGTAGATGCTATACCATAGGGATCCAGGGTAAAAGATGACTAGTCTAAGATACAACAAATGGCCACAGCAGAGTCACCAACCTACAGCTGAGGCAATTGCTAGCCTGCTGTGGTAGCAGAGGCTGTTTGCTTTTTTTTTTTCTTTGGCTGGAGGAAGGACTGACAGTGGTATTGGTCGTCTATGCCATGTCAAGCTGAAAATAGTGTCTTTTTCCCAGGGAAGACAAGTAGCAAATGCTGATAAACACTACCGGTCCACAAACGTTAAATTTTTCACAGAAAAAAAGCCAGTAAACAGCACTTCTATGCCAGCCCCAAAAAAGTAAAATAAATACAATTTCTCCACAGAAAACATGTTTGTAGTTACTTTGCACCACTTTACTATTAAACTGACAGAAAAAAGAGTGCTGTTTTTAAAAGTACTTTACAGTCTTGAGACAGTCAATACAACAGTCCTAGCTTAGAAAAACATAATAAATCAACAACACTGAGAAAAATGGATCCCCCCCCCCCAAAGAGTAATTATCTGTGCAGCAAAGCACAAGCAGACAGGCAATTCCTGAAAACCTCAGAGAAGCGCACTCTTTGGCAGCAGAAAAACTCTGGAGGGCTTTGCACCCAAACTTGGTCAGCTCAGCCCAAACTGCCTGTCAGTTTGCATACATAGAAGGTGCCCTACAGCATTTATAGTTGGCCTAAATTATTTAAAGCAGATGTATCCTCACAAGAAAAAAATGCAATCAAAACAAACTTCATACTTTCACAATTAGAAAAAAAATGTAACATATGGGATCAACACTTCAAAATTCTGAAAATCAAAGTTGCAGAAGCATACACTTTTCCCCCGTTTGTTTGTGTCTTTTGGCTTTTCCCAGTTAGGGGTCACCACAGCGGAACTCCGGTCCGCTAATGATTGGTAGTTGATTTTTATGTGCCGAGTTACCAGCCCTGATGCACAACCTTCAATGAAGGTACGCCCATTCACGCATGTCTCCACGCAGAAGACGCTCTAGCTGAGAATCGAACCGGACAGTGTCTTACTGTGAGGCAACAACGCTACCGCAGCACCACCACCACAGATATCAATAATCATCTCATCCTTATCAGAAAGAGCAGGATTGGAATTAACTAAATGTTTAGCAACAGTAGGACTAATTAAACTTTAGCTGTTGTGTCAGGTTTGGGATGAATGCATAAAAACTAAAAAGAATGAGGAACTTTATACATCTAACACTAGAGGAGTGGTTTCCAGCTCTGAAATTGTAATTTTATTAGCCATTTTGGGCTGATTTCTATCCCTTTCAACTTTCTGGCTTAAAAACGAGTGTGTTTGCACATTTTTCACATCGTGCAGCACCGCGGGGCTACGGTTAAACTATTCCAGGTGCCAGAAAGTCTGCTCTTCAAAATTTCCCTTAGAACGAGCTGGTTTCTCAGTAGTAGCGCTGAAATCTGAACCCCTGTGACTAGCACTTGCTCTAGAACCTGCTGGAAAGCATTAGGAAGCCTTAAACTGATACAAGCACTCAACTCTCCTTGTTAATAAGGAGAAATTAATCGTAGGCACTAAACAGCCTGTAATTGCAAAGTACCTTGCAAAGGTAAGGGAAAACAGCTCTTGTACTTTACAAAAAAAGCACCTAAACAGGCATGTTCAAGGGTCAGCTTCTGGTGATTTCTCCTGTCCACCTGGTGAATCTGGGCATACTGGGGCAATGCAGCAACTGCCTCATGTACACAGACAACCCTGTCCTCCTACCACCCAACACTACAACCTATGAGAGATGCACTTACATAGCCAAACTGGAAGCAAAGCTCTCTCCAGCCAAGATTGTGCAACGCCTGCACTACACCTCAAGCAACACATAGCCCTTCAAAACCCATACCATCAACACCCACACATAGCAACACTAAACCCACATATATGGAGGCCCTTAACATTAACCTGCCCAAACAACAAGGACCTCCGAAGCTGAAACACAAACAAACACCAGTCACAACCAAAGTGACACATAGCTCACAACACCAGTGTGTCACCCAACAACAGCCCCTAAGGCAAGACAACGTACCCAACACTTTAGTCATAGATGACTGTAGTCAGGCACACTGATGTCCTATTCACCAGGCTGAACAAGGAGAAAATTACAGTCAGCTGCCTGTTGGGTGCCAGGATCCGCAACATAACGCATGCACTGAAGTCACTCCACAACAAGTACAAATATGACTCTGTCATTATCCATGTTGGAGTGAATGACTTGAGACGTATCTCCCTGGACAACATGAAAAGAGACATGGAAGAGTTCTCGGATCATGTGACCCAGGCAGGTATGACCCTAGCCCTGAGTAGCATCCTGCCTTCACCCAGAATGATACCACAGTATAAGGACAAAATGACTGAGTTCAACAACTTGCTAAGCTTCTGGTGTCATTCAAAGGGGATCCAGTATCTGTCTGCCTGGGACAAGATGATCGACAAACCACAATGCTTTGCCAGAGATGGTCTGCACCTGTCACCCCTGGGATTCAGGTTACTGGCTAAAGCTCTTGCCATCCCTATAGTGCCTTTTTTAGGCAAGGTTCAAAGGACAAAACCACCATAACCAGATACAAACCAGATACAAGCATGCAAAATCTGAAGGTAATGCTACTCAATGCTAGAAGTCTAAACCTCAAAATGCACTATATCTCGAGGCACTCCTAAAAATGGAGAACATTGATATCTGTGCAGTAACTGAGACCTGGTTCAAGGCTCCAGAGAGCACCCCTGCAATACCAGGCTACAACCCTTGCCACACTTTTCGGCCACCAAACCAAGACCGAAAAACCAAAGGTGGAGAAATGTCCATATTCACCAAGGATATTCACACCTCCAGGCTAATTGCCCAACACAATGCATCTGAAATTCTCCAGGTGCAACTAACACTAGGTAAGACTGCAATCCAAATTGTAGCTTGCTACAGATTCCCCACCATGTCCCAAGATTCTCACTACACCTTTCTAAACATACTGGAAAATATTAAGATACAACCAAACACCCTAATACTGGGTGATTTCAACTACCCTGCCATTAACTGGGAAAATTACTCGGGTACCAACAACTTTTCCCAACGGTTCTTGGAATTCATAAATTCCAATGCCCTGGATCAACTAGTCCATTGTCCCACCAGGGGCTCCAGTATCCTAGACCTGGTCATTACCAACATGGGAGATAGATGCTCCACACCACTGGTCACCCCCTCATTGGTCAGGTCTGACTATAACCAAATCACACTTGACATCCACATCCCACCCCCCCACCCCCTAGTAAGGAAACCTCTGTAAAAAAACTTCTCCAAAGCCAACTTCATGCTACTCAAGTCAGAAGTGACAAACTTCACGACACCCATGCAGACGGGAGCTGAAAGTCCGACTGCCGAATCCTACACTAAGGCACTGTATGAGCACATCCACTCGTGCATGAATCGTGCCATCCCAAATAGAACCAAGATGCTCTCCTCCAAAAAAAGGAAGCCAATCTGGTGGTCCCCTGCCATAAACAAACTATACAACAGAACGAAGAAACTGTTGCAGAAAAGATGAAAATCCCAGGATGCAAAAAACTCCCTTACCAGGCTCAGTAAGAAGCTGAGATCTCTCATAAAATCCTCCAAAGCTAGTTACGAAAATAAAATTGCCAAAGATTCCAAAGAGAACCACAAGGCATTCTATAACTATGTCAAGAATCTAAATGGCAATGCTCAGATCTGCTCTGAGCTACAACAGAATGGCATTAAATATACTGATCCCAAGGATATTGCTAATATCCTGGCAGATCAATTTAGTGCCAACTTCACCCCCCTCTCACCCCCTAAAGAGCCCATCTCAATACCAAAAGATTACCACATTCTGGTAATGACTGCCACACAGGCAGAAGTAGCACTCTTCAAAGCTAAGAATACAGCATCCATGGGACCAGATGACATCCCGGGTTGTGCACTACTTGAACTACAAAATGAACTGGCACCTCACCTAAGTGTCATGTTTAATCATAGCCTCACCTCAGACTTCATGCCTACTGAGTGGCGTACAGCTACAGTTATCCCACTCCACCTTGGATTCTGGGAACTACCGTCCATTCAGTCTGATGAGCCTGATCTGCAAGGGCATGGAATGCATTATCATGGAACTTATAAACAAAGACATTGGCAACCTTCAAACACTGGACCCCACCCAGGTTGGGTTCGTGAAGGGCCAATCTTGTCTCCTGAACCTGATTGACTTCATTGAATCAGTCTCCAGAGCTGTGGATGAGGGTAAGGTGGTTCACACAGCCTATCTGGACTTCGCCAAGGCCTTCGACACCATCCCCCACTCTGGAATCATAGATAAACTTACTAAGCTGGGCATAAATCCCTACATCACCCGATGGGTTGCCAACTAGCTTACTGACAGAACCCAGACTGTAAAAGTAGCCGACTCCAAATCCAGCTCCATAAAGTGGCAAGTGGAGTACCTCAGGGTTCATTCCTGGGACCGCTCTTGTGTGGCATCTACTTCTCTGAAGTACAGGCCAAAACTAAGGGACTCTGGCTAACAAAGTTCGCAGATGACTGCAAACCGGAGCCATTATTAAATCCCCAAGTGATGTGGATATTGTACAAAAGGGCCTTACAGAAACAGATGCTTGGTGCCAGAGCCACAAGACATCTGCAACAGCTGGAAAGGCCACAGAAATAGCTCACTAAAAGAATCACAGGCCTAAAGCAGATGCCCTATGCTGATCATCTTAAAAAACTCCAGCTATACTCTGTGGCATATTGTCTACTCAGAGGTGATCTCTGCTTAACATACAATGCCATGTCAAACCCTAAGCTGTTGGACATGCTCCACTTAAAGAAATCCCAGTCCCTCAGAGCCACATGCTCCAGCGATCTAAACCTTGTCATCACAATGAAGAAAACATGCTGGAGGGATAGGTTCCTGACCCAGAGACTCCCCATACTCTGGAATAGACTACCCATACATGTCAAGCAGAGCACCTCCTTGGCCCTCTTCAAAAGGAACCTTGAAGATTGGATGGGAGATAGGAAATTCACCCCGGGGATCACGTCAGTTGCCCTGCTAGACAGGGGTCCAGGGAAGTAAATATCATGGGGAGAAATATCCAGGGAATTGTTATGGCTAGGCTTGTATAGGCCCTTGGGCCAATAGCCTAGTACCAACCTATGAACCTAATCTTATCTGCCTTTTTAAGGGGTATCTGGCTGATTATCAGGAAGACTGTAGGCAGTAACACACATATCCTCCAAAGCTGACAGAACTGGACGAATGAGTGAAGGTTCTGGAAATTCCTCCTGTAACAGCTCATAGTGTTTTCTGTGGGACAGAGAAACCTCAGTGCTCTACTGAAAACATTGACGCATTCTAGCAATAGTCTTAGAGAAAGAGAAATCCCCACAAGTAGAACCAGAAAATGAGCTTTCCTCTGTGTCGGTATCAGAAAGTTGAAGAGAAAACTCTATATCTGTCCCTTCATCCTCACCTTCCTGTCTAGATTCGGAATCTTGAATCTCTTCAGGAAAAGATGAGGCCCCCTTTCTTTTACCAGAAAATCCTTTAGAAGAAGGATCAAAAGCCTGAATTAAACCCTGTGCTAGACCCGAGTAATCTACTCCTGTCAAAAGGAAATTTGAGGAGTAGATACATACTTAGTCTTCTGAGTCTTATTGACAGAAAAAATGGGTCCAACAGTGTTCTTAGTGGCAGCACCAGCAGCTTCCCTATGGGTGGGCACAGCATTCTGACAAAATAGGGAAGTCTTCCCTGTTCCCTCTCCCACTCTCACTTGTTCACTGAGGGTTCCCCAAATGCTACAGAGGACATGGCTAATAGTGGCAATAGGTGCTAGACAAGATGGATCTTGGATAAAAGATGAGGTGCAACTAAAAACCACAGCAGAGTCACCCACCTGAGGTTGGGGCAAATTGCTAGCCTGCTCTGGTGACAAAGGCTGTTTGCTTAACTTTTTCTTTTTGTGGCTAGAAGGACTGATCATGGGACAAACAGTTTGTTCCATAGTCAAGCCAAAATTATGCCTCTTTCTCAGGGAAAACAAGCAGGAAATGTTGGTAAAAATGTATTCTTTAAAAGTTACCTTTTCCACATAAAAACACAATAAAAATTCTTAAAAGTATTTTAAAACACTTTTCCAACCCGAGAAAATAAATTAAACAGAATTTCTCCACGTTCTCATAACAGTCCATTAAAACACAAACTCCTAGCTTTAAAATTACTCTCCTAAACAGGAAAGGGTTGTAAAAGAAACATTTTTTTAATTAAAGGTTCACCCCAAAGGAAACTTGTGTCCAATAAAGGAACAGTACAAGCAGACTGACAATCCTTGAAAGCCTCAGAGGAGCATACCCTTCAGCGGCAGCAAGGCTCTGGAGGATTTGGCACCCTAACCTGATTTTTAGTCAGCTCAGCTTGAGCTGACTGGTGTTTTTGGCTTGTGGAAAGTGTCCTAAAGCTTTCAAAGCTAGCCAAGTTTTATATCCTTGGCAGAATATAACCCATATAGCTAAGGCAAATGCAGCAGTGATCAATGTGATGAACATCTACCTTCACTTACAAAACATATGTGTATCAGTTTTATCTTAACTTTCAAAACTAGATCGGCATGTGTGTCCAACAAACACACACACACGTGCAATAAATGGAACAAACAAGCTGACTAAAAACTGAGCTTGCATGATGCAATATTACCTGATAGGAAAATAGAGTTAGAAGCTAGAAGTTTAATATACACTAATGGCAGTTTTTTAATGCAAACTAAATACTACTTGGCAGCGCTGGTGTTTTCGCATTTCATTACTCAGCTTATATGGGAGCATGGGAAACTGCACAGAGCTACATAGTTCAGAATGACCTGATGAATCAAATATGTTCTTCCACTATTTATGCATGTTTGTATGAAAACTGGAAGTAAACAAGAAACAGGCAGCAAAATGTCACAGACTTTCAGACGGCATTAATAAAAATATAATGATTGCCTTACAGCATTTTCTGAGAATAATGCTTGCTTCCTAAAGACTTTTAGAAACTAAGAAATAACTTTTGGAAGTTACTACAACACACATTTAGATCGCAGCTAGTAGAACCTGCTGCTGAAAACAGCAATCCATATCATTATGTGAAGCATATTTATGTAGTTTGCATTGTCTCTTCAAATACAGCATCAGACATAAATTGGAATTAAAGTCTACATCCTGCAGGTCTGATGACTTTGGTCTTGACATACCTGATAAAATCTTTGAGTCATCCTGTCTTTTTTAAATTATTTCTGAGGGTGTGATTCTAAAATGGCAACAAAATTAGTTCTTCACAAAGGAAAGGAAGTTGCCATAGTTACATACATTCTTTCTGATCTGTTTCAAACTGAGAAGCTGGGCAGTAAGGTGAAGATTTTAGAGTAATGCAGACTGTGCAATGACAGTAACAACAAGCCTTTCTTTGAATGTACCAGGAGAATGCTAATTTATTTCAAGATGCACACATAAGACAGTCTAGTTGCATAATATAGTGTTTACACATTCAATGAATTATTAAAATGATTGTATTCCTAGCAAAGTTTTACAGCAGTATATATCTTGCACTCAATATATTAATATGTCAGTAGTTTGGGGACTTTTTATGGAATATAAAAAATGTCAAAACCCCTGAAATGGATGAAAATCTTACCTCCATGTGACGTGAACATACATCCGCTATTTTGCAGAAGAAACATAAGTTCTCAGACACAATTTAGTCACAGCTGTAGTGCTGTCAACTAGAAGGAATAAGAGTGCAGCTCTGTAATGATTCCCACAGCTGGAATTAGAGAAACACAAACATGCTAGAAGAGCTCCTTCTTAGGGGACATATTAGTGACAAATTTATAATTCAGGAGAGTGCGATACACCAGTGATAAGGGACTATCTCTCCTCTGTACTTCTAGTTGAAGAACTGTAATCTTTCCTTCCAGCTATGTTAATCATTTTGGGGGGTGCAGGCAAAGGACTGCAGATTCACAGTATCAGATCCACAGCCAGGGATCACAACACAATCCAGCTCGGGGTGAATCTGGGGAAGTCCACCAAATTGGACCATACAGGGTCATCTACTAAAACAAAAAGCAATGTACATTCCATGCTTAACCAACAATTCTGCTTCCAAAATGCACTAATTCCTTACCCTTAAATAATGCACTAGGACAGAGACCAACATGTGAAAGTGGAATACATATTCATACTGGCCATTAATAATATATGCTGGAGATTTTATAATGAGGATAAATCTAGAGATGTAGCAGCAAGCTACCAGCACACCAAAAAGAAAAAAGTTCCCTCCTGATTGCAAAATGAACTCCATTTGCACAGATGTTTTGGTCCTGTCTGTGATGCCAGTAACTAGGTCGCTGAAGATGCACACACAGAAGAGATAAGGGATGGCTGAACCAGTTGCACTGGGAGCAGGGTTGCCAGATGTCCCTATTTGGGCAGGACTGTCCCGAGATCAGCAGCCTGATCCCGAGTCCCGCCCGGTCGGTTTAAATCCTGGCCAGCCTCCGCTTTCTTTGTTTTGTTTTTTTTTTTGATTGTCCCGTATACCTGGCATACAGGCCAATCAAAAATTGCTAAACATGGAGCTTCTTGTGTTCCGCATTAAACAGGAGAAGCTCCGTGTTTAGCGATTTTTGATTGGCCCATATGCCGGTATACGGGCCAATCAAAAATCGCTAAACACGGAGCTACTTGTGTTGAATGCGGAACTGCAATGCATTAAACACAAGAAGCTCCGAGTTTAGTGCAGAGCTACTGAGCTACTGAGCTACTGTTCTTTAATGTGGAACTGTGTTCTGCATTAAAGACCTTTTTTTTTTGGTCTTCACTTGCCGTGAGAGACCTTCTTTTTTTTTTTTGTCCCTACCTGGGGGGCTGGAAATCTGGCAACCCTGACTGGGAGTGATGCCCCTACACGCCCCTAACTAAATAGGGTCTATATCAGAACATCGAAGTATTAAAACTTCGAATGTTCTTATATTGAACACTATTCAGCGAATGCTAAGAATAGCAAAGGTGCAGAACAGAGAGAATTCAGTTTGCCGTTTCTGTGACTTTGCTATTCTTAGCCCTGAGGTGGAAAGTTACGGGTTGAGTTCAGGTAAGTGTGCGATTGTTTGTACGTTAGGGTTAGGGGCGGGTTAAGTGAGTTAGGGTTAGGGCACGGGTTAGGCTTTTGTGCAATAGTGACTGATTTTAGGGTTGGGGCGGTTTAAGTGAGTTAGGGTTAGGGCACGGGTTAGGTAGTTGTGCGATAGTGATGGACCTTAGGGTTAGGGTTTGGGTTAAGGTAAGTGGGTAGATAGTAGTGTGTATTTAGTTTAGTATAGCATTAGATGTAGGAATTTAAGTGTATGTATGTGGTTGCTGTTTGTTTGAGTGCTTGTGTTGTGTGTATGTGTTTCGGAGCAGTGAATTTTTTCCATGGGAAAAAATTTGCTGTTCTGAATGTTCGATATTTTCATGTTTAGATGTTTTGGGGCCGATGAAATAGCATTCCTATTTTCATCTTTCAATAACATGATATAAATGCACTAAATATACCAACTCCGAGATCTCACTACATGGGGGAAAGGGCAAATTCCAGATGGTGGTCAACCATTGGTTTGCCCTAGGAAACTTTTCACTTAAAATGTCATTCGATTAATAGTGTTTTCCCTGAACAGGTGTTCGACAAATGAGCGTTCGCTCATTTGAGTTTCAACAAATGATATACACCTGTCATACAGTACAGTACTAAGCAAACTTGTTTATTGTTAGTAGTTTCTGCTTAGTAAATAAGGCTGGATCATATTGATTGTATGACCCTAGCCCTGAGTAGCATCTTGCCATCACCCAGAATGATACCACAGTACAAGGACAAAATGATTGACTTCAACAATTGGCTAAGCTTCTGGTGTCATTCTAAGGGGAGCCAGTATGTCTGCCTGGGATAACATGATCAACAGACCACGATGCTTTACCAGAGATGGCCTGCACCTGTCGCCATTGGGATTCCGAATACTGGCTAAGGCTCTTGCCATGCCTATAGTGCCTTTTTTAGGCAAGGTTCAAATGACAAATTCACTGCCATAACAGGTACAAGCAAGCAAAATCTGAGGGTAATGCTACTCAGTGCTAGAAGTCTAAACCTCAAAATGCATTCACTCGAAGCACTCCTTAAAATGGAGAACATCAACATCTGTGCAGTGACAGAGACCTAGTTCAAGGCTCCAGAGAGCACCCCTGCATTACCAGGCTATAATTCATACCACACCCTTCGGCCACCTAACCTGGACCGAAACATTAAAGGCGGAGGCGTGTCCATATTCATTAAGGATATACACACTTCCAGGCTAGTTGCTCAGCATAATGCATCTGAGATTATCCAAGTGCAACTAATTCTGGGCAAGACCGCAATCCAAATTGTAACTTGCTACAGATCCCCCACCATGCCCCAGGATTCCTATGCCTCATTTATTGATACACTGGAAAATATTAGGGTACAACCCAACACCCTCATAACGGGCAGTTTCAACTACCTACATAACTACATTAACTGGGAAAACTACTCATGTACCAACTATTTTGCTCAGTGTTTTCTGGAATTCATAAATTCCAGTGCCTTGGATCAGCATATCCACACCCCCACCAGGGGCAGCAATATCCTAGACCTGGTCATTACAAACATGGGTGACTGGTGTTCCACACCAGAGGTCAATTTCTCATTGGTCAGATCCAACCACAAGCTAATCACCCTAGACATCTACATCCCGCCCCCACCCCCCATTAGGGAAACCACCATAAAAAATTCTCCAAAGCCAACTTCACGCTTCTTAAGACAGAAGTGTTAAACTTCATGACACCCATGCAGATGGACAATAGAGATACAACTGCTGAATCCTACATAAATGCACCTTAGAAGCACTTACACGAGTGCATGGATCATGTTCTTCCTAACAGAACCAATATGCTATCCTCTAAAAAAAGGAAGCCAATCTGGTGGTCCCCTGCAATAAAAAAACTCTACAACAGAAGAAAGAAACTGTTGCAGAAAAGAGTAAATCCCATAATTGGAGGAACTCCCTGGTCAGCCTCAGTAAAAAGCTGGGATCCCTCATAAAATCCTCCAAAGCTAGTTATGAAGACAAAATCGCCACTGATTCTAAAGACAACCACAAAGCATTCTATAGCTATGTCAATAATCTCAATGGCAACACTCAGATCTGCTCTGAGTTACAGCACAATGGCACTAAATATACAGAACCAACTGATATTGCCAACATCCTGGCAAGTAGGTTCAGTGCTAACTTTACCCCTCTCTCACCCCCTAAAGGTCCCATCTCTATATCAGAAGAATGCAAAGTTCCTGTTATCACAGCTGCACAGGTAAAAACCACACTCTCCAAAGTCAAGAACACAGCATCCATGGGACCTGACAACATCCCAGGCTGCGTTCTACATGAACTACAGAATGAACTGGCACCCCACCTAAGCACCATGTTCAATCATAGTCTCACCTCAGGCTTTGTGCCCACTGAATGGTGCACAGCGACGATTTTCCCACTCCACAAAGGGGGAGCCACCACAGAGCCCGGGAACTACCGCCCCATTAGCCTAACAAGCCTGGTCTGCAGTGCCATGGAATGTATCATCATGGAACTTATAAACAAAGACATTGGTAATCTCCAAACTCTGGATCCGACCTAGTTTGGGTTTGTAAAAGGCAGATCATGTCTCCTAAACCTGATAGACTTCTTTGAAGCAGTCACCAAAGCCGTAGAGGAGGGTAAGGTGGTTCACACATCCTATCTAGATCTCGCCAAGGCTTTTGACACCATCCCCTACTCTGGAATTATAGATAAACTCATTACACTAGGTATAAATCCCTATGTCACAAGATGGGTTGCCAACTGGCTCACTGACAGAACCCACACTGTGAAAGTAGCAGACTCCAAATCCGACTTCAGACCAGTAACAAGTGGAGTACCACAAGGTTCAGTCCCGGGTCCTCTCCTGTTTGGTATCTACTTCTCTGAAGTACAGGCTAACACAGAAGGTCTTTGGCTAATGAAGTTCACAGATGACTGCAAACTAGGAGCCATAATCGAAACTCCTAATGATGTGGACATCCTACGAAAGGGCTTCACTGAGACAGATGCCTGGTGTCAAAACCATGGCCTCAAGCTCAATGCCAAAAAGTGCACTGTCATCCCCTTTGGTAAAAGCTCTGTACCCATGAGCTACCACAAAGGTGGTAGTCTACTTAACACCGAAAGTGTGATAAGAGACCTTGGGACACAGGTGGACAGTAGTCTCTCCTTTGATAATCACATCGCCACAGTAGTCAGGAAATCCTTCTACGTAGCGCACCTCATCACAGAAGGTTTCTCATCCAGGAAAAAAGAGGTCATTGTTTCCCTCTACTCATCACTCAGACCCATTATAGAATATAACGCCCCTTTTGGTATGTACCTCACAAGACATCTACAGCAACTGGAAAGGCCGCAGAAATACCTCACAAAGAGGATTACCAGCCTCAAACAGATGCCCTACACAGACCGTCTCAAAAATGTCCAGCTTTATTCCATCGCATATCGCCTACTCAGAGGTAATCTCTGCCTAACATACAAAGCTATGTCAAAGCCAAAGCTGTTGGACATGCTCCACTTAAAGAAATCCCAATCCCTCCGAGCTACACACTCTAGGGACCTAAACCTTGTCACCACAATACACAGAACATGCTGGAGGGATAGATTCCTGTCCCAGAGACTTCCCATACTCTGGAACAAACTACCTTTCTATATCAAACAAAGCTACTCATTAGCACTCTTCAAGAAAAATCTTGATGATTGGATGGGAAATGGGAAATAGGAAATTCGCCCTGAGGATCACCTCTGGGGCTCTACTTGACAGGGGCACAGGAAAATAATTTTCTTGGGTGGCGAAAGCTAGGGTACCTTTTTGGCTATGCTTATATAGGCCCTAGGGCCAATAGCCTAGTACCTACCTATGAACCTATTATGAAGATATATTTGTGTGATACAGGAGTAAGTGCTTCATATTACCTCATGGACTCAAGGTATACACCTACAAATTTCTGAGCCATTCACTTACTATTGGGAAAGCATGTTCCCCAAAAGTTTTAAAAAGTGCCAATGATATTTAGTTTGATTATAGAAACTTCAGTGTATATGAGGCTGATTTGTTATGCATAGCACTCTACTACAAATATTTATAAGAAATGTTAGCCTATAGTCCTCCACAGAGGTATATGGGTTGTTGCTCAGAAGCGTACATTAATTAGTATGCTGTTAACGTCATTAATTACATAAGGCATTTACATATATGTTTATTTTGTATAATATATATATATATATATATATATATATATATATTTGTGTGTGTGTGTGTGCATGTGTATGTAAAATACTATTTTGAGCTGCAGACGACACATACAGACTTTCTTGAAGAACAGCATTTTTATTGACAAAACATAAAATAAACTGAATTTGCCACAGAACAGAGCCAAACATTATAGAGACAGGTGAAATAAAGCAACAGCTCAATTTCCAATAAAGTAAACAGTTCAGTCTATTAGTAGGTGCAAAACGCAACTTGGAAAAGACATGGGAAGAAAGGTATTGAACAGGAGAACATGGACAAAAGTTTTACGAGGCATATAGACTAGTGATATGAGAATGAGAAAAGTCAAAAGAGAAAAGCAAGGACATAGCCATAAAATGGAGAAGAACAGCGTGGGAGGAAAGGTGATGGCCCAGAGGAAGAAGCTAAGATGTAAGGAAAGGTTTAGACAGTAGTGACAAGTACTAAATGGGAGACAAAGTCAGAGGAGGCTACGCAGGATGGAAATAGGCAGAGATTTTGTTTTTCCATAAGGGCTAGAGAATAACCACTTGCTAAACGAGGAAGGGGCTAAAAACTAATGTTTTACTTACTGGAAAAAGAAAGCATTTCAAGGTTTTCTTAAGAAAGCTGACTTGGACTGCATGTACGACAGAACAGACTGCACAATAATGAAAAGGAAATGTTGTGGGTTGTATAGCGAACACGGTTTCAGGTTGACTGCAGAATGTCCTTTTATTGTGTGCGACATTCTACTTCTAAATTCTCTTCCATTGAATACATTTTGAGTTACGGAAGTGCACGTATTTGTATGGCTTTCTGTGAAGCACTTGAAGAGAATGAAACTACTATTCTTTTTTTATTTAAAGTGAAAATATTTTAAGGTTTACCTGAGAACTCACCCTGAACAGCCTCTTTCAGAATAATAGACAGCTGGGTTCTACTCACCCACTCTGTTTCTGCTGTTTTAAACCCATTGACTCAAACTGCTGGCCCTTTATATTAACCTGACCTCAAAATTCACTCCCTCCCCTCTTTCATTTGCTATTAGTAATCAGAAAAATAACACTTTGTGAAGGCACTCACCATAAGTGATCAAACCTAGACGACAGACAGTTAAGCAGGCGTCATATTCCTGACTGCTGGCAGGCTGGACAGCACCCCAGAGATGAGTTAAAAAAATAAATAAATAAATATGATAAAATCTTTTCAGCTGAACAAAACAAACACATTGTTGTGTTTCTTGTTTCAGCTGCAAATTTGATACCACAGTTTATTTACAGTGGACCAAAAGGGTTGTGAGAGGTATATCTTTTAAGAGCTGCCAGCTTGAATGGTGCAAGGAGTGCTGCAGGTATGATAAAGAATAAAACCACAAAAATGTATAAAATATAAGAAAGCACTAGGTAGGAACAACTCAAAAATAATAATAAAAATATACACATTTTATTGAACAAAATTTAAATACCCAACTATCTCTTCAATCTGGGAAACTCTTACTGGCAGTCAGCATCAAACCTTCTATCTTGTGCATGAGAGGCAAATACCTTAAGTGCAGACTAGCAGGGCTATCATCTAGGTAGCCATAGTGGCTCTCTGTGCCTTTAATGTCATCCTGGCAATGATGGTGGTGTAATAATGGCTCTAAAGCCTTCTATTGGGTGGGGTGAATAATGTGATCTGAATCTCTCTCTGTTTGCCCCAATTCATCTACCCCATGAAAGTGTATGCTTCCATATATCTGCGAATAAAACCTACTGCCAAGCAATGCTAGTTAAATTCAACACCCAACCTGGGCTATATCTGCATACACTGTCCCTCACAGTCAGAAGCTCTCTGCAACATTTTCCTGTGCCATCTCCCATAGATACTTCAGTCACCAAGCAAACCACATTAACATGGATTGCAACCATGACTTTATCTTTCAATGCCACATGAGCTGGCTCCAGGAATTCTAATTTGTGCAATCAAAATATGAGAGTACACCACTTATGCACATTTCCAATTACTCTTTAAAACTAGGTATTCTCTGATATCTTTAATCAGGCTACTGTAGCTCCATTCCCCAAGGGAAACCCTCCACAGACATCATTAACTGCAGAATGATCAATCTGGCATACATATTGTACAAGGTGATGGGGAAGGAAAACATGGAACATATACAAAAGCACAAAAAACATCATTCTTCATGACATATCCTGCAACAGATTTGTCAAATATAAATATTGCATCTTAACCACACAAATTTCCTTGAGAATGGAAGGTTACTCTGACCATGCAGTTTATCTCGGCATGGCTAGAGTGCCTTCATTACATTCCTTGGTGGAATTATATATAAACTCAGGGATCTAAAAGTAAATGAAGCCATAATAGGTTGGGCCCACAACCAGTTACATGGTCAAACAAGATAAAATAGGTCACTTATTATCACCAACCCCTGTCATCAGTGTAGTCTGTCAGGGTTGTCTCATGGGGTCACTCAATGTGGTCAAAACTGATTCAAATGTCTGGCTCAACAAGCAAGTACAGTACTGCGCAGTTGGACACACTCTCCTTTAAAAGCATTGACACTATCCCTCCTTCAAAGTAGCATTCTGCCTTTTGCAAAATATCCCTACTAGCTTTATACACTACTGATTACCAACAAGTAGTCTCTGACAGAACGGGAAATATCTTGGAGCTCTTGTAGATGATTACTTTTTATCTGATATCGATATGTATATTTGCTACCACTCACAGTGCATATGGAATTGCCCAAAGATCTGCTGCCACTAAACACTATGCTAAAGAGATAACTGCCCTTCTGTATACAGGTCTTATCAGACGAGTTATAACTGTAACCTATGTTATGTAATCTACTTGTATGCCAAACTGAACAACTGGAGAACAAAGGTTTCTCTAAAAGTGAATCAAAAGGCTCATCTTATAACCAAAACCTGCAGCAGCTGTTTTTCTTCTCTACATTCTCTCACCTTCTTCTTTAACATTTGAAACCATCATTTAGAACACCCTTCCAAGAGACCCCAACAAAGGGAGATATGGCCTCTATAAATAAAACATTTAAAAAAAACTATCCATACCGTAAAACATAACTTTGTAGCTTAAAGGCTCCCACTCCTATGGAATAAATGCCATTCTCAATTACTCTCAGCTCATCAGGGTGAGAATGGATGATTAAATGGATGCCCATAACTTGCAGCATGGGATCCAGGTGTCACACTCCTCAATGACCAATATGAACATGTAGACATTCAGCCATCATTATCATGGGAGAAAGATTTTTCTTCAGTTTTTGACATAGGATAACTGTGACTCACCGTGTCCTAAATATGAATAGTGATGCTGCTCAGTACCACATACTGCACTGTCACTTACCGTGTCCTAAATATGAATAGTGATGCTGCTCAATGCCACGTATTGCATAATGGCAAACCTAGAAAAACTGATTTGTTTTAGCGTTAAAACTCTTGTCATTCACTTGTGTGATGTGATAAATGTGCTACTTCAGATAACAGATGAATTGTCATGGTACAGAATGATATATATCTGTCTAACAGTACTGTAATGTACTCAGTAGGGGAATGCAAATCATGACAAGGTAACTGATATGCTCCGGATCAACGTTGTATTCAGTGAAGACACAGAGAAACTTGTAATGTCATGTGTCTGATAATTCTCAGATGAAGGGAATGTTCGTAAGGGAAGTCAAAAAGGCCATGACACAGGGATGGAGCTAGATGGTAGAGGGTGACAGTAAGGTATGCACTACACTGAAGTGCAACCAGTGTGTGTCAGAGGGATATCCTCCATGCCAGTGTAGTATGCAGTGTTGTCTGTGTGAGTTCATCACTTAAAAATAGCAGTTAAGGTAACACTTGCAGACTGATAGCAAGGCATACATGAAAATGATGGCAATACCAGAGGCAAATGTAGGTTTTGGCATAGGGGTACACCCCCCACACCCTTCTGATACTGTGACTTGCAGTACAAATTTGGTTAAAAAAAGAAGCTTCTAATCAGTAAATCACAAAACTCAGAAAATGTACCACCAAAGCAATACACAGCTGACAGATTGCATTCCTCTTGCTTTAGCTCAATTTATGGTATACTTCTCAGTTTTAACATATGACACAGATGCTTTTTACATCCAGAAAAGAAACAGTTCTTGATGGGTGCTGTAACTGTAGGAGCTATTCAAGACCGGGGGACAATCAGGTCACGTGGTCACACTAAGATCCAATCCCATCATGAGTTAGTAACTGCTCATGAGGGAGACTGTGTGTGTGTTATTACAGAAAAGAAAATCTTAAAAAAGCACAGATTTCAATGCAAGGAGTTCTGAGCAAGATGGCAGTCCCACGGACTCACCAACCAAGTCAGCCAGTGCAGAGGAGCAACAACAGTCATCCTCTGAAGGCATAAGGTAACCTTTTTTTTCAGTCCTAGCACACAAAAGAGAACTTTGCAGGGCAAATGAGTTATCAGTGTCCCTGATATCATCTCTGGGTTTTAAACTGACCCTCACAAAATGTGTGGTTTTCTGAAAACCTGAAAAGGCTCATAGGTAGGTACTAGGCTATCTGCCTGAAGGCATTTATAAGCTTAGCCAGAATGTGTTGGCTTTCGTTGCCCCCTTAGATTAGTTCCCTGTGCCTCTGTCCATCAGAGCCACTGAAGTGATCCCTGGGGTAAACTTTCTGTTTCCCATCCACTCGTCAAGGTTTCTCTTGAAGAGTGTTAGTGAGGAATTCTGCCTAATGTAGATTGGAATCTTGTTCCAAAGCATGGGAAGTCTCTGGGACAGGAATCTATCCCTCCAGCACATCCTATTTATTGTTGTGGTGAGGTTTAGATCCCTAGAGTGTGTGGCTTGAGGGGATATGGTTTTCTTTAGGTGGAGCATGTCCATCAATTCTGGGTTGGACATGGCCTTGTATGTCAGGCAGAGATCACCTTTGAGTAGGCGGTATGCAACCGAATACAGCTGGAGATGTCCTTCAAGGATGCATCTGCAGTCCTTACAAATGGGTTGTCCTGTCGTCAGGCAGCCCTTCGGTCAGCCGGATTCCAAAGTCTGGGTCTGGCCTCGGCTGGTTTCTCACTTCACCCGACGTCATAGCTGCAGTTCTTCGGGTATAAAGGCATCAGCCAACGCCATTTTCCCAAGTCTTTCTTGCCGCGTGGCGCCTGAAGCAGAAGCTGTTCGCAAGTGCCGGTCGGTCAGATCCAGAGATTACTACTACCGAATACTACTTCGAAGACTTCTAAAAAGCTAAGTACCCCGTTGGGGACTCTTTCTTGCCTCAGCCAATGTCAGAAAAAGTGAATAACTGTTTAACTTGTGGGAAACAAATACCCCATAAAGATTTCCACTCTTACTGCTTACCTTGTTTAGGCCCAGACCACGACGTAGCAGCTTGTTTAACCTGTGCTTCTTTCAACCGACGGACACTTAGACGTCGGTCGGAGTTTGCTGAACAGTTTTTCGGCTCAGATTTTGCGTACATAATGCCGTCGGATCCTCTGACTTCACAAGTTGTTAAGAAACGCAAAGAAAAGGACCGACACTCGCGGTCCGCGGTTTCGGCCGAAACCGCGGTTAAGCAAACCGCGAATGTCTCGGTTTCGGCCGAAACCGAGCAAACGGTTCTATCTTCAGCCGAATCCATGACTACTACCGAGGCCCCTTCTAACCTGGTTGAATCGGCCTCTGAAATTCAACCTGCTACTGTGGTTTCACAAGAATTATCGGACACCATCCCTTTGGATGTTTCAACCCCTGCACGTGGTGCTGCTAGGCCGCCTGCAGCCATGTCCATAAAGGCCTTTGCCAGGGCTAAAGCAGCCAAAACTTCTAAGTCTGTGCCTGTTAAGCCCCACTCTCACAGGCCCAGTTCCAGTTCCCAAATGCTCACTCTGGCAGAGGATCTCATCTCTTTAATAAGGGGATCCCAACCTCATCCAGACAGGGCCTCTCAACCTCCTCCAGAAAAGAGACCTAGAGTAGAGCCCCTTGAGCCAGTGTTCTCAGATGATTCTTCTGATGATACAGACAATACAGACCATCCAGAGGCTCCTTTTTCTCCTTATGAAGACTCCGATGCTGAGGAATCGATTCCTTCTGCCTCTCCACCAGAGGAATTTTCCTTTGGGGAAACCTTACATGCCATGAGAGAGCAATTCCAATGGCAGGGGCAAGATTTCTCAGATTCAAGGAAAAGGCTTAGGACTTTTTTGCATTTACCACAACATAGGCCTTTAGCTATACCTCCAGTTCTTCCTGTTGTAGATGATGCATTTAATGATGCTTGCACTGCTCCTGATACTTTGCCTCCAGCCCCTGCTAAGCCCGATAGGTTCTACAGGGTCCCGGACACACATCACCATTTATACAAGGCTCCTTTTGCAGATTCCGAGACTATCTCCCAGGGGCCTAAGGCAGTAGCTTCGACCTCAATTAAAAACCCTCTCCCCTCTGAAAGGGAATCCAGGTCCTTAGAGATGGGGTAAAAAAGTATACACCTCTGCTACTCTCTCAGCTAGGGCATTGAACTGTCAGTTTCATATGATCCAATACCAGGAGTTTATGCTTGATCAGTTAACTAAGAAACTGTCCTCTGATGATTCTTTAGATAAGAAATATGTTCTAGAAATGGTGCATAACATTCAGCAGGTTAGTAACCATTCTTTAAAATGTGGCTATGATGCACTGGAGGCTTCCTTTAGATCAGCCATGACTGGCACAGTTATAAGAAGGCATGCATGGTTGAAAGAACAGGTCTTGCCGGATCATGTTAAAGCAAAACTATTAGATGCTCCTATGGATAAGGTCAGTTTATTTGGTTCTCCTGCTCAGCAGGTACTGAAGAAAATGGAAGAGAAGGCAAAATCTGTACAAACAGTGAAAGATTTCTTACAGGTTCAGCCTCCAAGGTTTAGCAGGAACTGGCCTTCCAAAATTGGTCCTTTCCAGACTCCTCTAAAACACAGAGAGGCAGGAATAGGCGTTCAAAAGGCAGAAATCAATCCAGAGGAGGTGCCTACAGGGGACGCCAGTGGCAAGGTAACAACCAGCGAGGCACAGACACAACTACTACCACTGCAACAGGACAATCACAGTGACTTGGCTCTGGCACCGCCTACCAGGGAACAAATAGCAGCACCCTTAGGCGGAAAGTTAGCCTTATTTTCAAAAAACTGGCACTACATCACAAGAGACAAGTGGATTTTGCAAACTATAGACCAAGGCTACAGGTTTCATTTCCATACTTTACCAGGAAAAAGAGGAATGCCAAACCTACCACCAAATCAAAAGACAGAAGCTCTAAAACAAATAGCTCAATTAGCAAAGATGAGAGCTGTCAAAAGGGTACCATCTATGGAACAAGGAAAGGGATTTTACTCCAGACTATTCCTGGTACCAAGAAAAGAGAAAAATTGGAGGCCTATTCTCGACCTGTCCGCTTTAAACACATTCATCATTGTTCCAAAATTCAAAATGCTGACCCTACAGCAACTTCTTCCCATGCTGGGCAAGGAGTATTGGCTGGTGACTCTAGATCTCAAGGAGGCATACCTGCACGTCCCCATACGACCAAATTGCAGAAGATACCTCAGATTTCTTGCAGGATCAGAGCATTATCAATTCTCAGCATTGCCCTTTGGCTTATCTACTGCGCCCAGAGTGTTCACGAAATGCCTGGCATCAGTAATCGCTCACTGCAGGCTTCAGGGAATCCAAATATATCCATACCTGGACGACTGCCTGATACAAGCGGACAACAAAAGCAAGCTAACAGAAGACTTACAAAGAGTCATTTGCTTACTGCAAGCCCTGGGATATACAGTCAATATAAAAAATCAAGACTGATACCATCCCAAAGAATAACCTTCTTAGGTGCAGAATTGGACACAGTAAAACAGATGGCATTCCTAACTGCAGAAAAACAAGAACAACTTCCTCTCTACTTCTTGGCATTAACAAAGCAGAACAAACTAACAGCAAGGAAAGTACTGCAGGCCTTGGGCTTCATGGCATCCTGCATAATCCTGGTCCCTCATGCCAGACTGCATATGAGAAAGCTACAGTGGTACCTGAAGAATTTATGGTCTCAACACAGGCACAGCCTAGAAACCAAAATACCACTAATCCCATGCCTGAAACAAGAGTTCCTATGGTGGGCTCAGGCATGCTAGTCAAACCCAGGTTTGCCCTTCCACAGCATTCAACCAAGCCAAACCATCACAACGGATGCCTCAGACCTCGGTTGGGGGGCCCACATGCTGGACAAGTGCATACAAGGCTTATGGACTCCAGATCAGCTGCACCTGCACATAAATCAAAAGGAAATGCTGGCAGTAAAACTAGCAATCCAGAATTTCAGACCATTCCTCCAAGAAGGGCAGTTGATGATAAGGACAGACAACACCACAGTCATGTGGTACATCAACAAACAGGGAGGCACTCATTCATACCCTCTATGCCGGATGGCACTGGACCTATGGAATATGGCTCTGAGCTACAACATTCAGTTACAAGCAATTTTTGTACCGGGGAAAGAAAACATCCTAGCAGACATATTAAGCAGAACTACCTCGGATGCTCACGAATGGATGCTACACCCGGACATCTTCAAGGTCATCACAAGGAAATGGGGACTGCCACAAATAGACCTATTTGCATCCCCACTCAATCACCAGCTCAAGAAATTCTGCACAAGGACGTACCACCCACTTGCTTGGAAGGTGGACTCTCTATCCTTCAGTTGGAAAGGCCTGACAGCATATGCATTCCCACCTCTTCCTTTGATGCACAAGGTGCTATTGAAGATCAAAGAAGACCGTCCAAGGATCATCCTGATAGCTCCAGTCTGGCCAAGATAACATTGGTACCCATTACTGAGGAGCATGTCTCGGGGGAAAATGTGGACACTACCCCTGATTCCTTTACTGTTAACTCAGAGCGGCTACAACACCCTGCATCCAAACCTGAAAACTCTGCAGCTGACTGCCTGGAACATTACATAAGAGCAACTAACCCAGATTTATCCCAAAGGGTTAAAGACATTATCCTTGAGGCCCGCAGACCCTCAACAAGAAGGAACTATGCAGGAAAATGGAAAAGGTTTCTCATTTGGAGTACTGAAAGGGGAAAAGATGTGTCAAAGGTAGACATTGCCAACATCCTGGAGTATTTGGCAGAGCTTTTCCATACAGGCCTGTCCTATTCCTCCATCAAGATACATGCATCAGCTATTTCTGCAGAATACAGCTTCGATCCCCCTGTCTTCTCGCATCCTCTACTCAGGCAGTTTCTGAGAGGAATTAAAAATGTAAAACCTCCTAGGAAACCACCATTACCAGCATGGAACTTGAACTTTGTGCTAGAAAAATTGACACTCCCCCCTTTCGAACCAGCAGCAACAGCAGATCTTCAACACCTATCCTGGAAAACTGCTTTTCTGCTGGCAATTACCTCAGCAAGAAGGGTTTCTGAGCTACAGGCTTTAATGGCAGTACAACCCTTCCTAATCTTCCATCAAGATAGAGTGTCCATGAGAACAAATCCTACATTTATGCCTAAGGTGGTATCCAGAGTGTCTTTAAACCAGGCTATCCACCTACCTACCTTCTTCCCCAATCCACAGAACAGGGGGGAAAGACTGCTGCATACTTTGGATGTACATAGACAGTTGCGCTACTACCTGGACAGAACCAAGGGCAATAGAAAAACTGACCAGCTTCTGGTAGCATATGCAACAGGAAGGGAAGGAAAAGCAATTTCAAAACAGACAATCTCCAAGTGGATAGGAAATTGCATCAGATTCTGTTACTCCTACCATGGAAAGCAAACTCCACAGAACATAAGGCCTCATTCTACAAGGGCTACAGCCACTACCACAGCTTTCTTACGAGGAGTGGCTACCAAGGACATTATAGAGGCTGCTACTTGGACCTCCGTGCATACATTTGCCAAGCATTATAACTTACCTTTATACTCTAGATCCCGAGCAGGGTTTGCCACTGCTGTTTTGCAAGGGATCCTAACTACACCATAATTTCTTCTTCCTCCTCCCCTAGTTTGGCTATGGTATTCTACCCATTTGTAAGGACTGCAGATGCATCCTTGAAGGACATAGTACAGTTTTGTACCTACCATAAATGTAGATGTCCGAACAAGAATGCATCTGCAGTCAGGATTACCCACCCTCCTTCCCCTCTGTGGTATTCCTAGGGTATTTGCCCATCTAATAGCTAGCTGGGGGGGGATCTCTTATGGTGTATTTGTTTTTATATATGTACATACATGCTTATTTTTTTGTGTTTGCCTTCTACTATTTGGAAACATTGGCATTTATCCAAAATTTAGCTATCCAAGAGGGCAACTGGCATCTGGGGCAAGAAACACTGAGGAAAATGGTGTCGGCTGATGCCTTTATACCCGAAGAACTGCAGCTATGACGTCGGGTGAAGTGCGACACCAGCCGAGGCCAGACCCAGACTTTGGAATCCGGCCGACCGAAGGGCTGCCTGACGACAGGACAACCCATTTGTAAGGACTGCAGATGCATTCCTGTTCGGACATCTACATTTATGGTAGGTACAAAACTGTACTTTTCTTCAGTCAAGCTGCATAGGGCATCTGTTAGAGGCCAGTGATCCTCTTGGTGAGGTACTTCTGTGGTCTTTCCAGCTGTTGCAGGTGTCTTGTAAGGTATATCCCAAATGGGGCATTGTACTCTATGATGGGTCTGATGAGCGATGAGTACAGGGGCACAATGACCTCTTTTGATCTGGATGCAAACCTTTTTGTGATTAGGTGGGCCACATAGAAGGATTTTCTAACCACTTTGGCAATGTGATTATCAAAAGAGAGATTACTATCTACTTGGGTCCCCAGATCCCTTATTATGTCTTCCATATTTAGGGGACTAATACCTATGTGGTAGTTTGTGGGTACTTTGTTTTTTCCAAAGGGGATTACTATACACTTTTTGGCATTTAGTTTGAGGCCATGATTTTGACACTAGGTATCCGTCTCAGTGAGACCCTTTTGGAAGATGTCTGTGTCAGCTGGAGAGTCAATTATAGCCCCTAGTTTGCAGCCATCTGTGAACTTGGTCAGCAATAATCCTCCTGCGCTTGCCTGTACCTCTGAGAAGTATATGCCGAACAGGAGGGGTCCTAGGACTGAGCCCTGGGGAACGCCACTTTTAACCGGTTTAGCATCAGACATAACTCCCACAACTCTCACCATGTGGGTTCTGTCTGTGATCCAGTTGGCAACCCATCTTTGTGATGTAGGGGTTTATGTTCAGACTGGTGAGCTTGTCTATAATACCAGAATGGTCAATGGTGTCAAAGGCCTTTGCGAGGTTTAGGTAAGCTTTGTGTACCACCTTTCCTTCATCTATAGCCTTGGTAACTGTCTCAAAGAAGTCCACCAGGTTTAGGAGGCATGATCTGCCCTTAACAAAGCTGAAATGGGTAGGGTCCAGTGTTTGGAGGTTCCCAATGTCTCTGTTAATGAGTTCCATGGTGATGCACTCCATAGACTTGCAGACCAACCTAGTCTGGCTTATAGGGTGATAGTTCCCGAGGTCTGTTGCGGCTCTACCTTTGTGGAGCGGAATAACCGTTGCTGTGCACCACTCTATGGGTACGTAGCCTGTGGAGAGGCTGAGTTTGAACAGTGTGTTTAGGTGAGGGGTTAGTTCGTCTTTGAGCTCATTTAGGACAAAGCCTGGGACACCGTTTGGTCCCATTGATGCTGTGTTTTTGGCTTTGGAAAGGGCTGTTTTAAACTGAGTGTCTGTGATTTCAGGGATTCTACATTCTTCTGGTATGGTTATGTGCCCATTTGGGGATGAGAGGGGGGTGAAGTTTGCACTGAACCTGTTGGCAATATTGGTCGGTTCAGTGTATTTTGTACCATTCTGCACTAACTCTGAGCAGATCTGAGCATTGCCACTTAGATTCTTGACATAGCTAAAGAATGCCTTTTGGTTATCTTTGGAATCCTTGGCAATTTTTCTTTCAAAACTAGCCTTGGATGATTTTATGAGGGATCATAGTTTCTTGCTGATACTGATCAGGGATGTCTTCCCTTCTTGGGATTTTACTCTTTTCTGTACTAGTTCCCACCTTCTATTGTATAGCTTGTTTATGGCAGGGGTCCACCAGACTGGTTTCCTTTTCTTGGAGGAGTGAGTCTTGGTTTTGCTTGGGATAGCATGATCCATGCATTCTTGTAGGTGCCAGTAGAATGCATTAGTAAAGGATTTTGCAGCTTGGACAGTGTTAGCCTTTAGCATGGGGGCTTTAAAACTTTACACCTCAGTCTTAAGCAACATGACGTTTGCTTCTGAAAAGTTTTTCACGGTGATTTCCTTGACTGGGGGTGGGGGCAGAATGTGGATATCTAGAGTGATTTGTTTATGGTCAGATCTAACCAGCGAGGGGTTGACCTCTGGTGTGGAACACCGGTCGCCCATGTTGGTGATGACCAGGTCCAATATGTTGTCACCTCTGGTGGGAGTGTTGACCAGTTGATCCAGGGTGTTTGAGTTTATAAATTCTATGAAATGTTGGGCAAGGGAGTTAGTACTTGAGCAGTTCTCCCAGTCAATGTTTGGGTAATTGAAATCACCCAATATTAGGGTGTTTGGTAGGACCTTTATGTTTCCCAGTGTTTCCAGAAATGGGGAATGGGGATCCTGGGACATGGTGGGTGATCTGTAGCAAGCTATAATTTGAATTGCAGTTTTGCCCATTGTTAGTTGCACGAGGATGGTGTTTGAAGCATAGTGCAGTGCCGCTAACCTGGAGGTGTGGGTATCCTTGATGAATATGGATACGCCCCCACCTTTTGTATTTCGGTCCGGGTTCTGTGGCCGAAATGCATGGTATGAGTTATAGCCTGGTAGTGCTGGGGTGCTCTCTGGAGCCTTAAACCAAGTTTCTGTTACTGCACATATATCGATTTTCTCCATACTGAGGAGTCCCTCGAGTGCATGCATTTTGAGGTTTAGACTTCTGGCATACAGTAAGTTGGTTTAATATCTGAGTTTGGCACCTGACTGAAATGGCATGTTTCTTTTTCATCTTTGTCAAATGGCAGAATAAGCTGTTGACCCTTTAGGCTAATTGTTTTCAGTCACGGTTATATTAGCACTATTTCAACATTTCTTCCACTTGCGTCTACAGTTTGAAAGTCTTAACAACAGCTTCACTTGCATACCCGCAGCACCAGTATGCAATCTCATATATACATTTAAATACTTATGTCTGATGATGAGCACAATCAAATAATGTTTACAGAGGAGCTTTGCATATGTCTGACAAAAGTTTCCATCTAAGCTGAAACAAATAATGTCAGATGGCTCTGCTTACTGTAGAAGCAGTGGTAAACTGAACTGTGACAAGTCTGCAGGAACCATATTTTTGAAATGCATGATAATTCTTGTTTGCATGCTGGATTTAAGACGCATTTTATAAATATTTGTTTTTATCTGTATGTCCTCTTTCCTCTTGACACTTCCTCAAAAGATGATAAAGGGTGCCTGCATATGAAATTACCCATCTTTGGCTGTACTTACTCAAACTGCATTTAGTCATGTTCTTGGAGCCTTTTGGCTGTAAAGTGAATCCAGCCCTCTCCTCTTCTAATGTATGGAAATTAGACACTTTAAAATCATTCCCTCTCTGTCTGAATTATCTGATTTAGTTAGGCCTTTCTGCTGTCTTATTCTGTGATATGCAAACCTTTTTTCTGTATTATTTGTGATCAATTGTGGTTTAAATGCACATATATTTTATGTTGCAATTAGTTTAATTTTAATCAAAGCATGCTAAGTTTCGGGAAAGGCTTAACATTCCATTCTTGGTCCATTTCTTTTGCTTCCCAACTGTAAGCAATGGTTGTGACAGTCAACTGTACAGACTTCATTTTCCAGAAAAAAAAACGAGGTTAGTGACCTTTTAATAAAATTAATTAAATTGTAGATCACTGATATTCTATTTCACATGGTTGGGTTTTTGAATATTACATAGCAAATTAATTGTTTTGCATTTTTATGGCAGTGTTAGGCATTCCATAGATTTTTGGCATGTAACACACAGCTGAGTAAAACTTCCTGGCCAAGTCTGCCTCTGTTATGCCACTTCAGGATTAAAGTGAATAAGAGTTAGGCACTGAATGAACTGCTGAAAAAAGGCAAACATAAAGGTTTTAGTTTTAGTATGTGTAGACAAATATAGAGAGAGCCTAATGGGAAAGACAAAGATGATTAACAGCTTAAAAACAAAGTTTTAATTTTAGTATATCTAGCCAAATACAGTGAGGTCCAAGACAGAAAAGACAAAACTACTGTCTCTCAATTACCTATGGTTTTATTGTAACAAATGTAGGCCTCTTAGAGTAAATGCATAGATGCTAAGTCCTGGTGTAAACATCTGACTGATAGAAATATATCAGTGTTCCACTAGAAAAGGTTATGAAAAGATATTATCTTGCCAGTGGCACCTAAGCATATTATTCTGTGGCCCTTATTTTTTTATTTTTATTGTATAAGGATCAGGCATCTGATCTGACAAGTTAGGTATAACTGCTGAGTTTGTCTTGGAGGAAAATAGACTAACTGCAATTAGTTGCTTTTTATTCTGGCTTTGCATTGCTAAAGTTTTTTGTCTGAAAAAAACTTGTAATACTTTACTTTCCTGGTACTGTTTGAATGGAGCAACTGTGGCTGAAAGTAGCTAACCCTCTTGTTTGTTCAGTTTAAATCTGGTTTTGCAGGACAAATGTGCATTTGAGTAATGTTAGATAGAATTCTTTACTGTGTTTACCATGTGTTTGTGTGATGCAAACTTGGAATACATTACAATGACAGTGATTTGTTTCACTATAGTTAGACATCTGATGAGTACACAATCAGAAAAATGGCTGTGATTGATGGATATAGCGGCCATCAAGGGATAAAAGTGACTTAATCCTGTGGCTGTTTGATCATTGCTAAACAAAAATCATTGCTCTGGCATGGCAGGAGTAGTGTCTCACAGTGCACTGTATTTTCTGCAATCAACATAAATCTAGTATTGATATAGCTTATGGTTGTGTGTGTGTGTGTGGGGGGGGTTGTCTTGTACTGTATTTGTTGCAATCAGTGAAAAACTAATATAGATTATGTTTGTATGAGTTTGTGTGGGAGGGTGACGTATATTTTAAGAATAAGAAGTTGGTCATAATGTCTTTTCTTTTCCATGACAGTCCAGCATTGTTATCCCACATAAGTGGCTGTCTTCAAAATGCTGGAAGGATTTGGATATGTTTTAAAGCAAGTGATCACTGGCACAGAAAGTAGCATTGTTTTTTGTATTTCTGGACCCGGTCTAGGGCCTCAGTTGTCTAGCTTCTTTCACAGTTGTGACAGGACTGTGATCTACTACTATTTGAGCCACATTTAGTCATTCATTACAGTATTAATGGTAAACTTCTGCATAGTCAAGTGCTTTTGTTAGTGGTAGGATTGCAGTAGTAGCAGTATTGTGAATTCTGCTCCAAGGTTTGAGCTTCAGTATTATATAGCTGCATATACCTGCTTAAAGTTGAACTCCATTAGTGCGAAAATGCCCTTGTCTGTGGGGGGAATTGCAGTAGTGACAATAATGTGAATTCTGCTTCAGGATTTATGCTTCAGTACTTTTTATAGCTGTATAGACCTGCTTAAAGTTACATTTCAGTGCCTTTCTGCTTAACTTGCTACTGTTTTTCCCCTGTTCTTTGAGACTGCACCACTCCACTGAGACATTATTCTAAATGTTTCTGAAATTCTAACCACAGGACTAAAACCCCTCCCATCCTTCTCTTGTTGTGGTTTTAAAAGGCTGTATATGCCCTTTATAGTAATTTGACTTCCAAAGTCTCTCCCTCCCGTCTTTCATTGCTATTGCTTGTTGTGTAATATATTTAAGTACTTTACCACCCATTCTTTTCCATATATCCATAATACTAAGTGCTTACCCAGCAAACCAGTATTGCACTTGAGTAAACCTCCTTACTACAAATTATCTCTTGCTAATTTTTCCAGCGCTACTATCTGCTTGGAGTCCACACCACACTCTGAGATAGCCCTGAGTTAAACCTGCTCTATCCTTGGCAGATAAAAAGATTGATTTTATTATTTTGCACTTCAGTTAACTGCTTAGACTGATATACTGCTTTATTTGTTGATTTGGCCTTTAGATCATTCTAAGGGTCCCTAATACTTGAAATTGCTTTGTCAAGGTAGTTTGTTTAAGTTGTTTTGCTATAGCATTACATTCACATCAAGAGGTTAGCAGTACTCTGTACAGAAAAATACTCAGAAAATAAATGTTATCTATAAAAACTTCCCTTACAACTGAAACCTGTGACTTAGTGTGGCTAAAACAAAGCCATAGTGCAGAAACAATCTAACCTACTCTAGTGACAAACCCCAGAGACCACATAAGGAAACCTCTGTATAACTCAGTCCATGACCTTCAACAGCTCATCAAAATACAGATATGCAATTTCCAAATGTCACTGTAGCCAGCATGGTAAACATGGGCACCCTGAGACAATGTAGCAATTGTCTCTTGTTCACAACCATTTAATCCTTAAAGAAAGAACACAGTATGTGAGAGATGCATATACACAGTTTCACTGGAGGCAAAAATCTCACATACAAACTAGGATGTAAAGAACAGACACACTGCATTCATCACACAGATAGACCAACTTATGATGAGGCACTATAAAGTAATCTTCCCAAACCTCAAAGACTCAAGTCACTGCACCACAGGTACAAGCATGATTCTGTTATAGGCCATGTAGTTGTCAGTGATGCTAGGATCTGCCAGGTTACATGTGCACTCAAGTCACAGCACCACAGGTACAAGCATGATTCTGTTATAGGCCATGTAGTTGTCAGTGATGCTAGGATCTGCCAGGTTACATGTGCACTCAAGTCACTGCACCACAGGTACAAGCATGATTCTGTTATAGGCCATGTAGTTGTCAGTGATGCTAGGATCTGCCAGGTTACATGTGCACTCAAGTCACTGCACCACAGATACAAGTATGATTCTGTTATAGGCCATGTAGTTGTCAGTGATGCTAGGATCTGCCAGGTTACATGTGCACTCAAGTCACTGCACCACAGGTACAAGTATGATTCTGTTATAGGCCATGTAGTTGTCAGTGATGCTAGGATCTGCCAGGTTACATGTGCACTCAAGTCACTGCACCACAGGTACAAGTATGATTCTGTTATAGGCCGTGTAGTTGTCAATGACGCTAGGAACTGCCAGATTACATGTGCACTCAAGTCACTACACCACAGGTACAAGTATGATTCTGTTATAGGCCGTGTAGTTGTCAATGACGCTAGGATCTGCCAAGTTACATGTGCACTCAAGTCACTACACCACAGGTACTGACTGACTGATTAGTCTGACTGCTCTAATATGCAACACCATGGAATAAATTATCATGAAAGTGATCAAAAAATACATAGGCAACCTTCAGACACTGAAACCAACCCAGCTTGGCTTTGTCAAGGGAAGGTCATGTCCATTAAACCTGGTGGACTTCTTTTAGAAGGGCACCAAGCCAACGGATGAGGGGATAATGGTGCATACCGCCTACCTGGACCTGGCCAAGGCATTCGATACAATACTTACTTGAGCATAGTTGACAAACTCACAAAACTGAGCATAAACCCCTACATAACTTGTTGCATTGCCACTGTCTCACATACAAGATCCAGGAAGTCAGGAATGGTGATAACAGCTCCACTAAGAGATTGGTTACTGGCAGGGTATCTTAGGGCTCCATGCTGGGATGTCTCTTTTATTTGACATCTACTTCTTGGAGGTAAAGGCTAATGTCAAGGACAAAGTTCACAAATGAATGTAGATTAGGAGCTGTCATAGATCCTCACCCAAACCAGAGTTTTCACTGTGTGACACCTTAAACCTCCTCTAATAGAGGACAAAGGCATATATGAAAATGACCCCTTATATGTCCTTAAGGAGTCATTTGCATAGAGCCCATAGTCCTCTATTACAGGAGCTTTAAGGTATCACACAGTGAAAACTCTAACTTGGCTAGGTTTTTCTTGCAGTTTTTACTAATTGGTTTGGCTGTGTGTCCTTTTTAATCTTTGATCTATCATGGATCCCCTGAAGACACAAACATTTTACAAGAGGGTCATTGGTGCTAAAACTCAATGCTGAGAAATGCATTAGAGTATCTTTTGGAAAAACTACCACCCAGGCTAATTACTCCATCGATAAGACACCCCTAAGAATTGACTCGGTAGTCAGGAATCTGAGAACATATGTAGACAGTAATCTGGCCTTTGACCAACATATGGCCAAGGCAGTAAAAAAATCATTCTATGTCACCCAGTTTATAAGTTAGAGCATGGCATCCAGGTCTGAGGAAGTCATAGCTCCACTTTATTCAGCCCTTACCAGACCTATCATCGAGTGTAATGTCCCCTTCAGCACGTACTTGGCCAAACATATGCAATAGGAGGAATGCCCACAAAGGTTGCTTAATAAGATAACCCAGGGCATAAACACATTGTTCTATATGGATCACTTTAAAGCCCTGTCTCTATACTGCACCTCCTACAGATTACTTACAGGTGATCTGTGCCTGGCAAACAAGACATCCTCATATCTAGCTCTGACAAACAGCATCAGAATCACTAGATCAAAGGATTTCAATTTTGCTTATGACATAAATAAGACATGTTGGCAAGACAGATATGTGTTTCAGAGGATCCCCATGCTCTGAAACATCCATTCAAAGCTGGGTCCATCCCTAAACTTGTTTAAGCATAACCTTGACCAATGGATGGGAAATTGGAAATTCACCCCAGGACTGGCCCCCATGTTTCTGATAGACAGAGGTAGACAATACTTACAGCTGAAACTAACATACCCCCTGCATAACCTCTAGAAACTTCCTAACTAACATATCTTCTCCTAATAACTAACTGTGATACATAGGGACACAATTGGGGTGGATTACACTGCTAGGCTTATAAAGGCCCTGGTGGTTGCTAGCCTAATACATATCTATGAATCTTTGAACCTATATCACTGTGTTTGGCTCTGGTTTCTTCTGTGTGGAGTCTGCATTTCCTCTCTGTCTCTATGCAGGTTTATTCATGTGCTCTGGTTTCCTCCAGCACCCAAGAGGCACACAGTAGATAAATGGTGTTCCTCCAGTTTGCCTGTAGGAAAGCATGCAGCATGTGCCTTTTTGTGCATCTTGTAATAGACCAGGCCTGTCAGGGGCAGTGTCAGTTATATGTGTGCACATTACAGAGATATGGTAATCTTGTAATACTTCAGGCCTTTTAGTGTGTGTGTGTTTGTGTGTGTATGTGTGTGAAAAATGTAGTGCATCTTGTGATAGACCTCGCTTGTTAGGGGCAGTGTGTCTGTGTGTGCAACAAGTTTCACTGATTTTACAGAATACTGCCAGGCACAAACTCTTCTGAGTAAAAGTAACAAGTAGTTGTCTTAATGAGGCATAAAATGCATCTCAGAACAGACAGACCATCATGGTTTCTGGGGGCCTGGTGGTTCTCACTCCCCAGGTTGTATAGTGGATTTTGACACAGGCTAGTGGCCTCTGCCATGCATTTTGACTACCCTGTAAAACTATTGCTGCTCAGAGGTGTACACAAAATAGTTGATGTAGCATGTGTGTGTGCTGGGATGGGGTGGTAAGTGTCATTATTTCCACACAATTAAAACTCACAAGTATGAACAACGTTTGCTATAGCTTGTGTAAGAGCTGTAGACTGTGTGCTCATTTTTTTTAAGTTTCCACACAAACCTCAGCTGTGTGTCCAAAAGGTCACTAGAGCTTGTCTAGGGTCAGTGACTTGTTTAGCAAAAACAACCTGGAATATATAACTTTAATTATGTTTATCAGTTTCTTCACAATCAAACATCAGATGCATATACAGGTGACTGTCTTTTGGGGGAAGTGGTAATAAGGCATGCTGTCTATGTCTGATATTAATAGGTTAAATATATATTACTGTGCTCTATTTGTATTTTTCAGTTTTGACCCAGTGTGACATCAGACTGGTACGCAGAAGGTAGATGTTGTTTTTGGGAGGAAGGTCGAGGAATTATGCTGCATACATGTTTGATAGCAGACACTTGAAAGATGACTCTGGGCATTTGTGCCCTGACTTTCATCCCAATCTAACACCAATGGAATACACAGAAGGTAGCTATACTTTTTGTGGGGAGGCAGGCAACATTCCTAGATAGGATTTGTGTATCCTCACAATCATTTATGTTTTAGTTTGTGGTGAATTGCTATTCTGTCAGGTACAACTTATTTGTCCATGAAAGAAAAAAAAAGAATGAATTTATTTCCTTATTCATGGTTTTTTATCAGGACATAATTGGATGAAAACATTGGACACAAGCTCTAAAATTGGGATTTATGTATCCTCACAATCATTTATGTTTTAGTTTATGGTGAACTGCTATTTTGTCAGGCACAACTTATTTGTCCATGAAAGAAAAATATAAGAATGAATTTATTTCCTTACTCATGGTTTTTGATCAGGATATAATTGGATCAAAATATTGGACAAAAGCTCTAAAGTACACCTAATAGTATCTAACCCCCATGTCTTCCTTAGGTGACTAGGCTCTCAGCCCCCTGCTTTAATTCCGTTATTTTATTCTACAGTTGTTAAACCAAAATCTTGGTAAGCTTGGGTGTGTTGAAAAGCTGCAGGAAAATAAACTTTTAAAGTAGGACTTAATTTCTTTCCTTGGTTATGATGTTCATTCAGGCCATCATTGGATGAAAACATTGCTTAAAAATCTATAAAATGCACTTCAGAGCATCTCGAACCCCTTAGCTTCTGGGGGCGTAGCTGCCTCTTTACCCTTAGTTATCTCAGTTATGTCCTCCACAGTTATTACACTGCAATCTTGGCTGGTTAGGCTGTGCTGTAAAGGATGCAGGAGACAAACGGAAGAATAAGGCAAAGCATGAGGAGAAAAGGTAGAAGGAAAAGCAATGTGGATAGTATGGACAGGCCAAGATAGGATGTACAGAGGAGAGCAGTAAGCAGGGTGCACCATGGAGCCCTTCACCTAGAACACCACTACACATAAAGGTAGCTCTGCTTATCGCCCTCCCACCCTGTTGGTTTACTTTCCATATTGCACCCCCCTTTCTGCAAATTCATAAATATGCCACACTGCATTCACAAATCTCAGTCTCCAAATATGTTTTTACTTTTACCTGTTCAATGTCAAACAGTTTTGAAATGAGGAGAAAAACATGAGAAAATGTCACACTAAGTGCCATACGACACTGCACAAAGTGTACTGGAATGGAGTCCTCATATCATTTACAACTTGAGCTATGTGACAGGCGACTGACATTGTTTTCATTCCATCAGATAGTGCTGTGCAGTGTACAACTTGAGCTATGTGACAGGGGTGACTGACATTGTTTTCATTCCATCAGATAGTGTTGTGCAGTGTACAACTTGAGCTATGTGACAGGGGCGACTGACATTGTTTTCATTCCATCAGAGAGTGTTGTGCAGTGTACAACTTGAGCTATGTGACAGGGGCGACTGACATTGTTTTCATTCCATCAGATAGTGTTGTGCAGTGCTACCAAACTCAGCTGTGCAGCTGAGGACAAAGCCTTAGCACATGAGTAGCAATGTTTGTTGTTTTTGCTGTAGGACAAGAATTGTTATTGCCTTCTGTTTGATGACCAGCGATGCTGCTCAACGCCAAGTGTCATGCAATGGATACGTCAACAGCATAAGGAAAAAAAATAAAAATAAGAATAAAATGGCTCTGGTAGCAATGTGTGTCTTGCATTTATATATTATTTGAACAGATTATAGCTTAGAAATGGGAGTATATAACAGAGAAGTGAAGGGGAAGGAAGCAGATGGTTGCACATATGCTGGGATGGCATAATAAAAACACTGCAGTCATGTAAGTTTTATAATTCCAATGCCACTGTAATAATAACTGTAAACATTTGCTTAGGCCCACTGGACACACAGACCCTTGTCAGGTGTGATCCAGGAGCAATGTCTGGTTAAGTGACTTGGTCAAGGTCACAACGTAAGCAACTAAGGGATAAGGTAATCAAATCCTGTACCACAAGTTAAAATATTAGCTCTCTGCTATAACTACACTGTAAGGTGTCCAATATCCAAACCTCAATCCCTGTTTATTCTACTAAAATAATTATATCCAGTACTGACTAAAACTGTCTGTGGTTAGGGCTAAATGGCTGTTGCTGATAATCTGTAAGATATAGTGTGTGGAACACCCCCTTCACAATAATGGAAAACAGTTCCAATGTGGGAAGACATGTAACATCCCACACTCATTAGCTTAAAAACATGCACTGATTAAACTGGAATGGGCTCCACACAGCATGTACATGTTGAACCATGAAAGCAGTTACAGATGAGTAATAGTGCTGAGCTCATGTGTGTGAACCATGGCAAAGTCTTAGCACATGCATAGGAATGAGCTCATGTGTGTGACCCATAGCAAATTCTTAGCACATGTGTAGGAATGAGCTCATGTGTGTTACCCATGGCAAAGTCTTAGCTTATCCATAGGAATGAGCTCACATGTGTGACCCATGGCAAAGTATTAGCACATGCGTAGGAACGAGCTCATGTGTGTGACCCATGGCAAAGTCTTAGCACATGCATAGGAATGAGCTCATGTGTGTGACCCATAGCAAATTCTTAGCACATGTGTAGGAATGAGCTCATGTGTGTTACCCATGGCAAAGTCTTAGCTTATCCATAGGAATGAGCTCACATGTGTGACACATGGCAAAGTATTAGCACATGCGTAGGAACGAGCTCATGTGTGTGACCCATGACAAAGTCTTAGCACATGTGTAGGAATGAGCTCATGTGTGTCACCCATGGCAAAGTCTTAGCATATTCATAGGAATGAACTCACATGTGTGACCCATGGCAAAGTCTTAGCACATGCGTAGGAATGAGCTCATGTGTGTGACCCATGGCAAAGTCTTAGCACATGTGTAGGAATGAGCTCATGTGTGTCACCCATGGCAAAGTCTTAGCATATTCATAGGAATGAACTCACATGTGTGACCCATGGCAAAGTCTTAGCACATGCGTAGGAATGAGCTCATGTGTGTGACCCATGGCAAAGTCTTAGCACATGCATAGGAAGGAGCTCATGCGTGGCCCATGGCAAAGTCTAAGCACATGCACAGGAATGAGCTCATGTGTGCGACCCGTGGCAAAGTCTTAGCACATGCGTACAAAGTTTTGTTTTGTTTTTGTCATAGGGCAAGAACTAGGAGTGGGCTATGCTTTTCAGTACCAAGCAACAAGCAATAGATGGGTGTAGAACTAGGTATTCTTGTTTATTAGCCATTAATCACCATGTGTGATGTGTTCATCTATTTTTTGACCAGATTAAAGGTGGCAAATGGGACAATAAGACATAGATGAAAATGGGAAGGAAGCAGAGGATAAGACAATAGGTGTATAATTCAGGAATGTGCAGGATGTGGGTGGGATAGGACCAGACTTCTCAACCTCTTGTCAAACAATGTGTGTGTATGTACACACACATACACACACACATATATATATATATATATATATATATATATATATATAAAATAATATCTACACACATATACATATGCAGACATATCTATATCTATTTGTATATGGCAACTTCTTGGGATAACACATCACCTGACCAATTGGACCAAATCAGCTGTGTAATACAAACACACACACACACACACACACACACACACACACACATAGCCTAAGTGGAGTTTTATGCATGGGACATTATTTTTGTTGGACAGATACCCTTTTTTCTTTTATTGAGAGGTAGGAAAATTGGGGAAGGAAGTCAGAGATGACAAGGTCATTAAGAGTGAGAAGCCAGGTTTTGGACATGACAGATGGCTGACAGCACTCGTAGTAGACACAACAGGGAGGGGCAAATTACAGTTGCATAAGTTCCACTTACGTGTAACAATAGATGTTTGTAGAGCAATCTGCCTTACTGGCACACCTTCCTCTGACAGTCTGTCAGAGCTCAGAACTCCTCCTACTGCTTGTCTGTAAGAGTCAAAAAACACTCATCTGGCAGGACCAGGACAGCCCTTTACACTCACAGACAGGACCTTTCCAGTTTTATAGGGTCCACCAGGAAGAACAGATCAAACATAAGCATTGCAAACACCTACTGTTCCATACTAAATGCCACATTGTTGACAAACACAGGATGTTAGGTACAAACCCGTATCACCCGACGGATAGTCATCTGGTTGACAGACAGGACCCAGGAAGTTAGAATTGGAGGGTCCATCTCTACAAAGAGGCCAGTCACAAGTGGAGTCCCTAAGGGATCAGCCCTTGGAATGCTCCTTTTTGGCATTTACTTCTTAGAAGTCAAGGCCAATGTCACCGGTATCTGGCTGACTAAATTTGCAGATGATTGCAAATTAGGAGCTGTCACTGAATCTCACACTGACACAAATGTTCTCCAAGAGGGGCTGACACAGGCAAACAACTGGTGTCAGAGCCATGGACTAAAACTAAAAGCCAAGAAATGCATAATAGTATCCTTTGGGAAGTCATCCATCCCTGGTAACTATGATATTGACAACACACCCCTTAGAGCTGACCCAGTAGTCAGCGACTTAGGGACACACATAGATAGTAATCTAACCTTTGACCATCACGTGTCTGCAGTGGTGAGGAAATCATCCTATGTTGCGCAACTTATAAACAAATAAAAGAAAAAAGCAGGAGCGCCGAGTTACCAGGACTCTTCTCTCCAAAATGAACCTTTATTATAAAACGATAAAAACAATAACCAGTTTGTAAAACTGCTACTTGTATCCTAAAATAATATGCTTTAGCCCTTTCATCTTTCTAATAGGACATCATCAGAACCATATCATCAAAAAAGCTGATAATTTTTATAAAAGAAACAATCCAGAGACATACCCCCTCAATTAACCAATCATATGAAGTCAAATCACATTACCCAACATTTAAAAATTTTAAAATGGCAAACCTAAGTACCTGCATAAATCACAAACTTACTATTTTAAAAAAACAAAAAAGGGATAAATAAGCAAATAAATACATAAATAAATAAAGCATACCCCACTATACTTTTGATAATCTATCCTTTTGTTCACTTGCAATGGAGATCATTTCATTTAAGCTGGGCAGTGCCGTAGCATTAAACCTAAGCTGCCAAAAAATCTCCTTGTGAAGTAACCTATTCTTCCAATCCCCACAGTAAACTGAAGGTCGCACTTAATCGTTTTATAATAAAGGTTCATTTTGGAGAGAAGAGTCCTGGTCCCTTGGAGCTCCTGTTCTTTTCTTTTATTTGTGGACTGTATACCGGGATTGTGTACCTTCATTTTTTCACCATTGAACTTATAAACAAAGGTATGGCATCTAAGTCCAAGAAAATCACACTTCCACTGTATTTGGCATTCATCAGACCTGAGTAAAATGACCCCTTTGGTATGGGGTCTATATCAGAACATTGAAGTATTAAAACTTCGAATGTCTGATATCGAGCACTATTCAGCGAATGCTAAGAATAGCGAAGCTGCAGAACAGCAAATTCTTTCCTCGAGTTCGCTATTCTTAGTGGTGTGGTGGAAAGTTACGAGTTGGGTTCAGGTAAGTGTGCGATTGTTTGTACATCAGGGTTGGGGCGGGTTCAGGGTTAGGGCACGGGTTAGGCATGAGTACAATAGTGACAGACTTTAGGGTTAGGGTTTGGGTTAAGGTAAGTGGGTAGATAGTAGTGTATGTTTAGTTTAGTGTAGCGTTAGATGTAGGAATTTAAGTGTATGTGTGTGGTTGCTGTTTGTTTGATGTGCTTGTGTTGTGTGTATGTGTTTCAGAGCAGCAAATTTTTTCCATGGGAAAAAAAGTCGCTATTCTGAATGTTCAATATTTTCATGTTTAGATGTTTTGGGACTGATGAAATAGCATTCGTTATTTTCATCTTTCGATAACGTGATATAAATGCTTGGTATGTACCTAACCAGGCATATCCAGCAATTGGAACATCCACAGAGGTTCCTCATTAAAAATAATACAGGATGTAAATATAATGTCCTATGCAGACCACTTCAAGGCCCTATCCCTATATTCTGTCTCCTACAAGCTTTTGAGGGGAGATCTATGCCTGGCATACCGGACATTGTCAGACCCCACTCTGATGGACCTCCTGCATACCCACAAAACAAACAGCACCAGAACTACCTGTTCTAAAGACTTAAATCTTGCCTGTGATATAAACAGGACCTGCTGGAGTGATAGATATGTATCTCAGAGACTACCCTGTCTATGGAACAGGATCCCCATCCATGTGAAGCAGAGTTCTTCCCTAACTCAATTCAAGTACAACTTGGACAACTGGATGGGAAACTGGAAATTCATCCTTGGTTTGGCAACTATGTTTTTAATGGACACAGGTAACCTGTAAATGCTTAATCTCCCAGCCCCATGCTTACACTTATCAAGGGCATCAGAACTTGTCAAAGATTTAGGATGCATGGCTAGGCTTAAAAAGCCCCTTGTAGCCTAGTAAACACCTATGAACCTATAAGGAGAGAAATTGAATGCCATCATGGAAGTGTCAAATACAGAAAACTATAAAGCAGTTAAGACAAGTGTCACTACTAGAAGAGTATAGAAGAGGGAAGAGGTCAACAAAAATGCCCAGAAAGATAGACATGATAAAAGCAATGTACAGTATTATAACAGATCGGGATTTATCATGCACTATCGCTAATAATAAACTAAAAATATCAGCACAGTCAGAAAAAATTAGAAGATACACAGGTAAATATAAAGGAAAAGTACAAAATAAGCAATTTATCGATGACCCAAAAAAGTTTTATAGAGAATTGGGAAACAAGGTAAAAGGAATTAAAGATCACACAAAAAAGAAGAAATAGATATATTTTGGAGACGTATTTATGAAGATCTTGTGGAACATAACAAAGATGCTAAATGGATAGAAGAAGTAAAAGAAAGTATAAGAACTTCTGCCTCTACTACTACACAGTTCAAAAACTCACTTAAAGTACACCTGATGACTACCTGACTATGTCCATACATTACATAACCTCTGTCTGTCCACTCTTAACATCTACCTATCCTATTATACCTACTGTTAATTTGCTACAGTCTTAGGAATCTTTTCTGCTGATTTAAAATGTTATATAACTTTATGTTTAACCATGTTATTTGATTATGTATTAATGTTCCTTTATTTTGTATATATCTTATATTAGTATCATGTATCTAACTGTGTCTTACTTACTGTGGAGCTTTTCTCCCTGGGCATCCAGTCGGACTATCCCGTTAAACAAATGTAAAATAAATAAAAATAAAGGTGAAAGGTACAGGATATGAAATGGGATGAAGTAACAGCCAGAGAGATTGAAACAAAGTTAAGAAAAGAATCTAATTGGAAAACACCAGGCCAAGATGCAGTATCTAACTTCTGATTAAAAGTATTGACATCTTTGCACAAAGATTTAGCCATGAGTAAGAATTATTTATATGCACACCCTGAACAGACACCAGCCTGGCTAACAGCAGGAAAAACAATATTTAAGAGTGAACCTGCAAGCTGCCCTAAAAATTATCAACCAGTAACTTACCTTCCAACTACGTATAAACTATACACCAGAACTGATGCCGACAGAGTTTATAATCATTTAGAAGAAAACTCAATCATGGCAATAGAACAAAAGGGCAATAAAAGAAAGTCATATGGAAAGGATCATTTGTTGTTAGACAAAGCTATAGTGGAGAACTGTAAAAAGGGGAAGAATCTAAGTATGGCCTGGACTGACTACAAAAAACATTTGATAGTATCCCTCATTCATGGATAAAAGATTGCTTAAAAATGTGTAAGGTACATCCTACACTAATCAACTACATTACAGTAACCATGAAACAGTGGCAGAGTACTTTGTAACTAAGCTATGATAAAAGACAAATTATTATACCAGGGATAAAAATCCAAAGGGGGATATTCCAGGGTGACTCTATGTCACCTCTGCTATTCTGTCTTGCCCTTAACCCATTAAACTGTCTACTTAACAGATTAAGCCATGGCTATAATTTGGCTCCTAGAAAGCAACAGTGTTAGGTTTTCTCATGTTCTCTTTATCAATGATTTAAAACTATATAGCTCATCAGATGAGGAACTGAAAGCACAACTGCAAATAGTCAAAACTTTTTCAGATGATATTAGAATGCCATTTGGTCTTGATCAGTGCCAAAAGCAACCTTTAACACAGAAAAATTGCAGCACCAAGAAAACATAAGTTTGGGATAAGAATGTGATATAAAAGAAGTTGAGCAAGAGGGAGTGCACAATATTTGGGAATTGGTGAAGGATCAACAATATAAAATGAACAAATGCAAATAAAACTTAGTAAGGAATATTTTAGAAGACTTAAATTAATCCTGAAAACAGCGTTGACGTCCAGGAACAAAATTCAAACTATAAACCAATTTGCTCTTCCTATCCTAACGTACAGTTTTGGAGTGATTGACTGGCCTAAATTATGTTGGATAGATTAGATAGAAAACCAAGAAGGATGCTTCATGTTCACCAAATGATTTATAACAATTAGTGCATACCAAGATTATATATTTCCCATTCCAAAGGAGGTACAGGCCTCCTTAAAATTGATTACATGTATAGATCTGCAATCGTGGGACTGTACACATATCTGCTGACCTCACAAGGCCCAAACATAGTGAAAGTTTTTAAATATGAGGAGAATAATCTAGCAGAAGCATATTGACATCAATCAAGAATTGAAATCAAACCAGAAGTAGATAAAATCAGGTGGCAACTGAATGTGCCAAAAAAAGAAAAACAAAAGAAAGAATGTAAGGTGAAGGATCAGTTGAGAATGCAAGAAATGTGGAAAATGCATAAAAATAGTTAAAAGTATAGAAAACATCTGGAAGAACCTCATGTTTATCAACATCGAATGCAGCAATGGTTAAAGAGAGTCGAATTCAAACCAAAAGATGAAAGGTTAACATTGGCAGCCAAGATAGTGGGCTACGGACACATTGGTTTATACAGTCCATTGAACATGCGGGAGAAACAGACAAATGTATGTTTTGTAAAACAGAATTGTAAACAGTAGCACACCTCGTTGCTGGTTGTGACATACTAATGGCTGAAGGACTATATACTGAAAGGCATAATAATGCAGCAAGACTGTTGCACTGGGGATTGTGAAAACATTATGGTATTGAAGTAGCTGAAAAAACACTGTAAACATGAACAACACAGCATGATATAAAATGAAGTCTACATCACATGGGATTACCCATTAACAAGAATTCAAAAGATAGATGCGAGAAAACCAGATATAGAGGTCCAGGAAAGAAGACAAAAGTAGCATTGATCACTGAAATCGCTACACCCACTGACTACAGTGTCTTGCGTACAGAGAGACACAAAGTCATAAAATATCAGGATTTGCATGCAGAAATGAAAGAAATGTAGAAGAAAGATACCTAGACAGTTCCAATAGTGGTAGGAGCAATGGGTCTTATAAAAAAGAATCTATAATTGTATTTAGATATGTTACCAATACATGTAACTCTATACGAATTGCAGAAGGAGTCATTACTGGGCACATTATGGGTACTGCAAAGAGTACTTCTGGTTGACATAAAAAAAAAAAAACAATACTAATTTCATGAACTTTAATTATACTTTGACTTAGGAATGGGGTCCATTCCTGTCATGCTAATAGAAATCTAAAAGACTTGGAGAAATTAAAAAGGAAAACACCATAGGTTCATATATAGGTGCTAGGCTATCGGCCCTAGGGCCTATGTAAGCCTAGCCAACAAGATTACCTGGCTTTTGCCACCCAAGGATGCTATTTACCTATGCCCCTTTCAAGCAGGGCCACCAAAGTGATTGCCAGGGTGAATTTCCTATTACCCATCCACTCATCAAGATTTTTCTTGAAGAGTGCTGGTGAAGAACTCTGTTTGACATAGTTAGGCAGCCTGTTCCAGAGCATGGGAAGTCTCTGGGACAGGACTCTATCCCTCCAGCATGTTCTGTTAATTATGGTGACGATGTTTAGGTCGCTAGAGCATGTGGCTCTGAGGGATTGGGATTTCTTTAGGTGTAGCATGTCCAACAGCTCTGGGTTTGACATAGCTTTATATGTTAGGCAGAGATCACCTCGGAGTAGGTGATATGCTACGGAGTAAAGCCGAAGTTTTTTGAGGTGGTCAGCATAGGGCAACTGTTTGAGTCCTGTAATCCTCTTTGTGAGGTATTTTTGTGGCCTTTCCAGCTGTTGCAGATGTCTTGTGAGGTACATTCCAAAAGGGACGTTGTACTCTATAATGGATCTGATGACAGCCGAGTACAAGGGGACAATTACCTCTTTTTTCCTGGATGAGAACTCTTTCGTGATGAGGTGTGCCATGTAGAAGGATTTCCTGACTACTGTGGTGATGTGATTGTTGAAGGAGAGGCTACTGTCTACTAGAGTCCTAAGGTCTCTTATCACACCTTTGGCATTAAGTGGGCTGCCTCCTATGTGGTAGTTCATGGGTACAGGGTTTTTACCAAAGGGGATGGCAATGCACTTTTTGGCATTGAGCTTGAGGCCATGGCTCTAACACCTGGCATCAATCTCAGTGAGGCCCTTTTGCAGGATGTCCACGTTGTTTGGGGACTCGACTATGGCACCCAATTTGCAGTCATCTGTGAACTTCATCAACCAGACTGTGGCTAGCCTGTACTTCAGAGAAGTAGATCACAAACTGGAGGGGATCCAAGACTGAACCCTGTGGTACTCCACTTGTCACAAGTTTGAAGTCAGATTTGAAGTCAGCAGTTTTTACAGTGTGGGTTCTGTCAGTGAGCCAGTTGGTGACCCATCTTGTGATGTATGGATTTATAGCCAATTTGGTGAGCTTATCTATGATACCAGAATGGGGATTGGTGTCGAAAGCCTTGACGAGGTCAAGATAGGCTGTGTGAACTGCCTTACCCTCATCCACGGCTTTGGTTACAATTTCAAAGAAGTCGATCAGGTTCAGGAGACATGATCTGCCCTTCACAAACCCAAACTGGGTGGGGTCCAGAGTTTGGAGGTTACCAATATCTTTTTTCATGAGTTCCATGATGATACATTCCATGGCCTTGCAGACCAGGCTTGTCAGGCTAATAGGGAGATAGTTCCCAGGGTCCATGGTGGCTCCCCCTTTGTGCAGTGGTACAACTGTTGCCGTGCACCATTCAGTGGGTACAAAGCCTGTCATGAGGCCAGGACTGAACATGGTGCTTAGGTGGGGGCTAGTTCATTCTGAAGTTCATGTAGAATGCAGCCAGGGATATTGTCCAGTCCCATGGATGCTGTGTTCTTGGCTTTCGATAGTGCAGTTTCACCTGTTCAGTTGTGATTGCAGGGACACTGCATTCCTCTGGAATGGATATGGGCCCTTTAGGAGGTGAGGGGGGGTAAAGCTGGCACTGAATCTATCAGCCAGGATGTTAGCGATATCAGTTGGTTCCATGATTTTTATGCCATTGTGTTGTAACTCAGAGCAGATCTGGGTGTTGCCATTGAGATTCTTGACATAGCTGTAGAATACTTTGTGGTTGTGCTTTGAGTCAGTGGCAATTTTGTTTTTATAGTTCACTTTGGAGGATTTTATGAGTGATCTCAGCTTTTTGCTGAGGCTGACCAGGGAGCTCCTCCACTTGTGGTATTTTACTCTCTTTTGCAAGTTTCTTCCTCCTGTTGTAGAGTTTGTTTATAGCAGGGGACCACCAGAATTGTTTCCTTTTTTTAGAAGACTGCATCTTGGTTCTATTAGGGATAGCACAATCCATGCACCCATGTAGGTGCTTATAGAGTGTGTTTGTATAAGATTCAGCAGTGGTAACTGTACTGTCCATCTGCATGGGTGCCATGAAGTTGGCCACTTCTGCCTTAAGAAGCATGAAGTTGGCTTTGGAGAAGTTTTTTACAGTGGTTTCCTTAATGGGGGGGGTGGGATGTGGATATCTAGGGTGATTAGTTTATGGTTGGATCTGACCAACGAGGAGTTGACTTCTGGTGTGGAGCACCGGTCACTCATGTTGGTAATTACTAGGTCTAGGATATTATTGCTCCTGGTAGGGGTGTGGACAAGTTGATCCAGGGCATTGGAGTTTATGAATTCTAGGAAGCGTTGAGGAAAGGACTCTAGAAGTATTCTAGAGGCAACAGCTTGGTTCTCTATATAAAAGGCTGCTCACCTAAACTCAACAGCACCTCTTACAACCAACTTTATACACAAAAAAGGGGATTGTGGGAGGGTATGGTCAGACAGGCAGTGTGTTCAACAGACATCTTCTGTTACAGGTAAGTGGAATTTATGCAACTGTACTATGTTCAACAAAAACACTGACTTACTGTCAGGTGGGCAGAAACCCACCAGGAAGAGGAAGGATAAGGTTCCAGGAGCACTTAGAGAATGATCCTCGTGAAGCCTACACTGTATCTAGAAAAACATTCGGTCTGTAGTGTTTTATGAAGGTAAGAACAGAGAACCAAGTTGTTGCCACTAGAATACTTCTAGAGTCCACTCTTTTTCAAAATGTCACTAATGAGGAAAAGGCCCTAATAAAATGTGCCTTTTCTTGTCTACATTTACCTTGGCATAGTGGGCGTAACAAAAAATAATACCAGAGGGCAGCCCACATGCAATGAATTGCTCAGAGGCAGGTTGACCTTTCTTTTACCCAGAAAAGGAAATAAAAAGCTTTTCGGCTTTCCTAAAGGGCTTTGTTCTGTCACAGTAGTACCTGAGCTGCCTATGCATGTCCAAGGTATAAAGTAACGTCTATCTCTAGACTTAGGTTCTGGAAAAAACACAGGGAGATTAAAAACTGATAGAAAGTGAAGTCTGAAACAACTTTTGATCTGAAAAAAAAGATAAGTGTGTAACATAACCCTGCCTTTGTGGAAAATCAGGTAAGGTTGACCCACCATGGCAGCCTGCAGCTCAGAAACTCATCTTTCAGATGTTAAAAAAATACACAAAACAGTTTCCCACATTAAGAACTTAAGATCAGTGTGAACTCCTGGTTCAAAAGATGGTATGGTCAATTTTATGGGAAACTAAAAAACACAAGACTGCCACCAAAGCTTTAGAACTCACTTGCCCTGCACAAAACAGATTCAGAATAAAAAGCAAAACACCAGGACTTGGAGATGGCTGTAGAATCCAGTGTAAAAATCTTTATTCAACAGAAGCGCTTTCGTGGGTAACCCCACTTCTTCAGATGTCTAATACATTTTAAAAACAGATCTTAGTTTAAATGCACACCCTCTGGGTGGGAACATATGATTAAAAGCAACCAATACATTGTCCTAGTGTGAACAAGCACTTTCTATGTAAAGCAGCATTCAACAAGGTACATGCCATTAACTGGACTAGAAGTCTGAAATGTATGTATACACTTCTGAAAGCCTATTTGTAAAACAACTAAATTATAATTCAAACTTCCAGAACATTCCAGTGATGTTCCATGGATCCTCCCCCTTATACTTTCATAAGTTCTCCCAATAACTAAAAATTTAAAGACATGTTCCAACTGAAGAGCTTGAAGCTAAGTGGATAGTAAGATTAAGGGCTGATATAGGTCATGGATTAAATTAATATATACCCCTGTGTCCTAAGTTAAAGTCTAGGCAGCATTTTAGGTAAAATGTGTTGTGGTATTGTTTGTATGATAAATCACTGACTTCTTATTACTGACTTCTTGTTACAGGCTTGTATGTGCTTTGGAGAATACAAGTGAAGAATGTAAATATATGCAGATCTGTGCTTGTGATTGTAAACTGGAATGTTCTGGAAGTTTGAATTATAATTTACCCACGAGAGCACTTGCGTCAAATAAAGATTTTTATACTGGATTCTACAGATGTCTCCATGTCCTGGTGTTTTGCTTTTTATGAGAAACTAGTTGAGAGTCCACAAAGGAGGAATTTACTTGTGAGAGGGTCTCATATGCAATAATCCTTTCTCAAATTGTTTTCCCAAAAAAGAAGAATGAAAACAAGGGATTCCCCCGGCAGACAAGCAGAGATGGCCACCAAATAAGTCTTAATGCACGTATACACTAAGCCATCCTGAAGTGGCCCACTCCAATATTTCAAGACCAGAGGGATATTAACCACAAGGGACCTTCTGCTTCCATTTAGGCACCATCTAGAAAACCTCATCCATTTGTAAACATAAGATTTTCTAATAGCAGGTTTTCTGGCCTCCTTTAACACTTGCTGCACATCCTCAAGAAACAAGTGCCTAAAAGGAGTCAAGACAGAATCAGCCAGGCTATCAAAATAAGTGCTTCCAAATCAGGGTGCATCAGTCACCTCTAAGACTGTTTGAGCAGGTCCAGTGTGAGGAAATCTGTGACAATTGCCTTTGGCCCATACCATAAACAGGGAGAGCCAGGATTGTGTCAGCCAGTGGGGATTCAACCACAATGATCTTTGGCATTTTTGTTTGAACTTTAAGAAGTACCTTATGAATCAGCAGAAAGGACAAGAATGCATACAGGAACATTCCCATCCCAGGGATCAATAATGCATCTTTCCTCCAAGCATGGCTGCAAGGATGTCTGGAACAGAATTTCTCTAGCTGTCAGTTGAAAGGAGGTGAACTGATCTATTTGACACATTCCCGCATCTGGAGTAGATCCTGAGACACCACTGCCTTGAACTTTCATTAGTACGGGTCTGTTGAGTCTGTCTGCTACAATGTTCTGCTATGATGGGATGTTTGATGCCTGAAGAGAGAGAATATCGAGAAACCCACTCCCAGGCTGTCATTGTCAATCAGCACAGAGGGTAAGACCTCATAGCCCCTACACTGTTGAGGCACTACATCACTGCAGTTATGTCTGCACCCATCAGAAGAGGACCTGGAGTCCAAAGGTGGTGAGGGATATTCAGGGTGTGAAACATAGCCAACATTTCCAAGATACTGACGTGCTTCCATGAATCTTTGGGTTCCAGGTCACTGGCACTTGCATTCCCATTGACACAGCTCCCCAGGTAAAGTCAGAGGAAGCTGATTGTACTGGCATTAGAGGGTGGGGAGGGAGCTCCGGACTGTGTATTCAACTGATCTCTACATCACTGTAATTCGTGTCTGATGAAGGGGAGCACCAGCAACTGGGATTCCAGGGAAAGAAGGTGCTGGGTCCAACAATTTCAGACATACCACTGAATTTCCTCATGTGAAGATGAGCCAGTGGTAAAATGAGAATTATGGAAGCCTACAGTCCAAAAATTTCTAGGTGAATTCTGGAAACATCATCTGGTAAAATAGGTCCTTGTCTTCAGGCAGAGAAGCCAGATGCTTGTTAAAGTTTTTTAAGCATCCTAGAAAGATGAGTTTTTGTGAGAATTCAAACATAACTGTAGAAGGTACAACTTGAACCCTAGATGGGACAGTCAGGATGACACCTTCTTTAGTGACTCCACACACCTGGATGGAGAGACTGATCAGCAAGTCATCCATAGGTTCATAGGTTGGTAACTAGGCTATCAGCCCTGGGGCCTACACAGGCCCAGCCAAAAAGGTACCCTGGCTTTTGCCACCCAAGAAAATTATTTTCCTGTGCCACTGTCGAGCATAGCCACAGAAGTGATCCCTGGGGTGAATTTCCTATTTCCCATCCCGTCATCAAGATTTTTCCTGAAGAGTGCTAATGAGGAGCTTTGTTTGATATAGTTAGGTAGTTTACTCCAGAATTCCAGAGTATCCCAGAACAAAAAAAAGTGAATGTCCAGAGTCTGTCAGTGTGCCACTACCAGGGCAAGGCATTTGAAAAACATTTGTGTTGCTGTGGATAGCCCAAAGTGGAAAAGAGAAAACTGAAAGCATTAACCAGGCACAACAAATCTTATACATCCCTTTAAGCAATGAGCCTTCAGGATATGAAGAAAGGCATCCATCAAGACAAAGGTCACCAAGAAGTAGTGGTCCAGAAGCAGAAGAACCACTACCTGCAGGGTTCACACCTTGAACTTGGGGACCTTGACAAACTTACTCAAAAAAGAAAGGTCCCACACTGGTCTGTATGATTTCTGCTTTTGCAGAACTAAGGAAATACTATAGAAGAAACCTCTCATTTTGTTTTAAGAATGGAATGTTCTATGTCCAATGATCCATGTTTTGGAGAACAGAAGGGAATAACAAAGTCTAGTCTGTAAGATGGGGGGGGGGGGTGACCCCACTGAATGGAGAGGGAAGATCTTTCTACTTCATCTAAAACCCCCAGTAAATAATGTTTAGCACCCATCTGTCAGAAACCACTGATGGCCAAGCTGCATTGGTTAGCGCTAACTTGACATATGAGGCACCTGGGGGTGGACTTGATAAAGACAGGCACCACACCTCAGCATAGTCATAAGTTGGAAGGGGGTATCCTTACAAGGAAAGGAATCCTTCTTCTTCGGCTTGGCAGATTTGTCATCATGCCATTTCCTTTTATTGTCTTAGATATTGTTCAACTGGGACTTCTGCTTGTTAGCCCAAAGAAAATTATTTTGGTTAAAGGATGAGAACTTGGGAATATGAAGCATTTTCAATATTGCTTGCATCAGTTTATCTCTGTCATCCTAGTGTTTAAGGGCAGACCTGATTATCTGCTGTACCAAACACACAATCAGACTCAAAATGAGCACTCATAATCTCATTTTAACTCATCAGAAAAATTCTGAGTGTGCAGCCAAGCATACCTCATAATCATCACCACTGACAATGCTGCATTTCTGTAAAGTATATAAGCTCCCTCCAAGACACTTTTTAAAGCATGTTTTGACACCTGAGAAACATCTTATCTTTAACACAGACGTTTGTGTCTGTAGGCAATAATGTAGCAAAGTCATCAAAACTGTACAATTATCTCCACCCAAACTTCCAAATAAAACACTGGTAGTTAAACATTTTAGAAGCTACTGTGCTGGACTGTGCTAGCTACTTTCTCCTATGATTCTATCCAATTATCTAGTTAATCTGAGGGACTAGGCACAAAGAAGACATGGTCTTCTAATTAGCAAAGGTCAAAGAGGACATTGAAGGATGGTCTGCAGACAAAAGGGCTTGGTGGTCAGGTGAGTTCAAGCTCGTCCAAAATTTCTTAAACCCTTTCTTAGGCAAAGCCTTAATGAACAGAGGAGAACTATAAGCTTTAAAGAAGACCTCTCCCACTGCTGGGATCAAATGAGGGAAAGGAAAACATTTGTTTGGGTCCCTGTATCTGTCATCAGAGGAGCTAACTCATCTAACACAGACAGGTTAGAGTCCTCAGATGCAGGGTCTCCTTCAAAAAGAGGATCCTTACTAGACTGACCAGGGATGGAAGTGCTGGCATTATTATAATGTGGGCATACACCCCGTAACCAGCTGCCTGCACCATGGATCTATCCATAGCCACCATTTCAAGTGGGAAATCATTCAGAGATTGCTGCACAACACATAGAGGGTCTTCTGTCTCTTTTTGGCATGCACTACTTTAGTGGATAAGCCCCTTGGCAGATTATGAACCCCTGACGTTCCCTGCACCTGAAGAGTTTGGCTGTCCCATACTGCAGCAAGCAATGGTAAAGCCCCGGAGAATGTGTCTGACCCTTGTACCACTCACAGTTGTGGTACTGAGACCACACCAAGGAACCTGGAAGCAACAAAATGCAAATGGGCTGATAGTCTACCTAGAGCTAAGGCTACTGAGGAGTAACAAGCTGTAGGCTGGGGTATATTTTTTGATTTGTCCTTTCATTTTTTAGATGTGGGTGAGGAAGATGGTGTGTGTGTGTCTGGGGGGTGTTCATTAAGGCAGAGGAGAACAAAAATAGCCAGCTCAATACCAAATACTGGCTGACAGTCAACCCAGTAATAAGATAGACATATCTTGCTATTCTCCCTCTAAATACCAAACTAAAGACTATTTCTGTAGGGATATTCTTCTGAACACTGCACTGAGAAAATGGCAGTATTTTCAGTAACACAGTTTAAAGCACAAACACATGCACTAAAGTCCCCTGATTTTGTAAAAAAATAAAAAAAGGCTAGTTTCAGTCCAAATGAATGAATATAGCCTAAAACAGAATTACGCAAGAAATAAATCATAAACTGTAAACTAATAAATTCCTGACAGAAATGTTTAACATACAAAATGGCAACAAAAGCAATCTGAAGTCTTATTTCTGCAGGCTTTACTATTCTAAACACTTCACTGAATAAAGTTTAATTTTCTGTAGCAAGCAGAAATACATACACAAAACTCTCCTAATTTTGTAAGAAAAATGCTAGTTTCAGTCAAAAATGGATGGATACAGCCTAAAACAATATTAGACAAGAAATAAATCATAAACTTCTTCTTCTTTCGGCTTTTCCTGGTTAGGGGTCATCACAGAGGATCACCTGTCCACTCATGATTGGCAGTGGACTTTTATGGTGTCGAGTTGCCAGCCCGGCACCCAACCTTCCACAGAAGGCACACACACACATGCACGCACTAACACCTAGGGCCAATTTTAATGTGTCCAATCCACCTACAGCATGTCTTTGGGATGTGGGAGGAAACTGGAACACCCAGAGGAAACCCACACCACCACAGGGAGGACATGCAGACTCCGCACAGAAGCCACCCCAGCCAAGGATCGAACCAGAGAACCTCTTGCTGTAAGGCAGCAACGCTAACCACTGTACCACCGTGGCCGCCCTAAAAAATAAATCATAAACTGATGAAAAAAATCTTGTCAGAAATGTTTGTCATACAAAATGGTGCCAACATTGCAATTTAAGCAACAAAAAAAAATAATTTAAAATGCTGGAATCCTACTCAGGGAGCCACTTTTAAGATTTTAAGTATTTTCTTCTGATTTATTTCTTAGATAAACTGCATTGCCACCTACTTTTCGGCTTTTTCTTGCTTGCAAAAGTTGATATCTGTGTTACAAACAGTATTTAGAACATACCTAGAGCCTGTTTATTGCATTTTTTTGTGTTGCACTTAATTTAAAATCGTTTTTTCTTAAAATTGCATTTTACCTGTCTCTGACCTAGCACACATGTGTTGGGGTCATTTATTGCACTGTTCTGACTAGTTTGCTACTTGTGTGTCTCTGCTATCCTTAAACAAAAACAAAAAAACTTGCTATTTTCCCACTTTCTATAATTTAAAAAAAGTTAAATTACAGAGTTGCTGTTCTGAACTGTTTGTAAGTTTCTTGGAGGCCAGTGCTTACTTGGACTAAAGGGAAGTCTCTGTGTTCACCAGTGGCAGTGGTTAACACTGAGCAGCCTGCCTGTCCCTGTAGGAGTGGTTACTGCCTAGAAAATGTAGTTTTAGTGGCCATTTTGGGTCAATTCCAAACTCCTTGATCTCTCTCTCTTAAAACTCTGCAACTCTCTTTTTGAGCGGTCTTCCGCACAGAGCAGCATCGGGCAGCGCCGGTTAGCTGGGGTATACTATACCTGGCTCCACAAAGTCTGCGCTGCAAATTTTCCCTTAGAACTAGGCAAGCCTCAACTCAAGTGCTTCAGATCAACTGCTCTTATTGCAGCACTTGCATAACCCAAATCAGCACTTGTTCAAATCTCCTAGATAACACTATTATTCTCCAAATCTCCTAGACAGCACTATTATAATACAGCATAAGACCCTCGATTGTCCGCAAGACAAGGGAAATTTACTTTTCCAAGCATGTCCAGGGCTCAGCTTCAGGTATACTCTCCAGTTCATCTGGTGGAATTGGGCATCCTGAGGCAATGTCACAACTGCCTCATGTATACAGACAACCCTCTCCTCTTACCTCTAGACACAGACACTTGTGAGAGATGCAAATATACAGCCAGACTGGAGGCTAAGTGCTCTCAACCCATGACTGTAACAGACAGTCAAGAGGAGAAGAGACACACTAGCATTACACTACCAGTCACACATGGATCTACAAAACAAGCACCGGCAAAACATACACATAAATACACAAAAACATATTCGGAGACACTAGGCACCAATCTGAAAAAGAAACAGTGCCCTCCAAAGCAGACAAGCAAGCAACCTGCACCTCCAAACACAAGCCAGAAATCACATAATTCACCTCAGCAGTGTGCCTCATGACAGCCCCTAAGGCAAAACACCATACCAAACACGCTAGTAATAGGAGACTCTATAGTAACGCACACAGATGTTCCACTCACCAGGCTGAACGAGGAGAAGGTTACTGTCAGCTGCCTGTCAGGTGCTAGGATCCGCCACATAACACAGGCACTTAGGTCACTCCAGAACAAGTACAAGTATGATGCTGTCATTGTACATGTTGGTGTGAATGATCTAAGACGTACCTCCCTGGACTACATGAAAAGAGGCAACACTAATAACGTTTACAGTGTACAATCACGTTTTCATCTTCAACTTCGTCAGATAAAATGTGAAGTCACAACCTTCCCAATTTATATTCTAGTTAATTGAAACCAATTAGAAGTATTACCAATAAAAATAAAGATGTCATTACATCATTAAAAACATTTAAAAGGGTTTAAAACTTTTTTTAAAATGTCTGTTTATACCACACTATAACCACATATTGTAGCACCTTATCTAAAGGTATAAGTCAAATTCTACGCAGTAACATTGTTGGATATATAAAAAATTCTTTGTATATAAAAAAATCAAATCCAGCATAAAAAGCATTAAAAGTCTGTTTAAAAAGTATTAAAATGTATAACATATATGAAATAACAATCCTATGGCTCTTTCGGGTCCCCTTTACATTACCGACACGACACTTCACCGACACGCAGAAGACCGAGACGAAACGACCGACAGGTAAGTTGATCGAAAAGGTGATTTGCCGACAGCCGAAAGACCGACAAGGGTAACGTGTGAGCGCGACTCGGTAAGTGTGCGATAGTGACGGAGTTAGGAGCGGTCAGGTAAGTGTGCGATATTGTGGGATTTTGGGTTAGGGTGTGGGAAAGGTGAGTGTGTGGTAGTGTCGGAGTTAAGGTTCGGGTAAGGTAAGTGTGTGATCGTGACGGACTGTAGTTTAGGGACGTGTTAAGTGAGTTAGGTTTAGAGTGCGGGTAGGGTGAGTGTGCGATAGTGACGGGCTTTATGTTTTAGGGTGGGTTAAGTGAGTTAGGGTTAGGGTGCAGGTAGGTTAAGTGTGCGATAGTGACAGTCTTTAGGTGTAGGGGTGGGTTAAGTGAGTTAGGGTTAGGGTGCGGGTAGGGTAACTGTGCAGTAGTGTCGGACCTTAGGGTTATGGTTTGGGTTAGGGTTAGTGGATATGTCATTTTGTGTCATGTGTAGTTTACGTTGTTTGTGTCGGTGTAATTGTGTTCGGTTTTGTGAGTTGTCGGTGTTGTGTGGTTTCGGTTATTTGGGGTCGGTGTTTTGTGTGTCGGTGAAGTGTAGTTTCGGTAATGTAAAGTAGACCCGGCTCCTTCATGTGGCAGAAATAAAAATAACGTCTAACATATATAAAACCTATGTATCTGGTTCTTATACTAAAACAATATAAGCCCTTGGGTGTACATTATTTGTTCAAATCAAACAAGTAAAAAACTTTCTTTTTTCTTTTCATTTTTTTTCCATTTTAAATTGTTAGATTGCAAGTTTTAGAAGTAGGGACTCACAATTTAGCTGATCTCAATTTGAGTACTGGTGCTAGTGAAATCATGTCATTAAGTCCTGGAAATCTACTAGCATCTAATATCAACTGCCAGTACAATTCTCTATACTCTACAAGTGTTTCCCACATACCATCCCTAGGGTCAACAGTTACTACTTCTAGAATAAAAAACTGAAATACAGATGTTTTACAAGCAATACTATGTTTGTATAATGCGTTGTTTTCACGTTTAGTCGTAATGTCATAAAGATGTTCATATATTCTTTGTTTTAATTTCCTTTCACTTTTACCCACATAAAAGGATTCACATTCTTTACATACAGCCAACTAAATAATACCTTTCGTGTTACAATTGGCGTAGGTATTTAACATCAATTTCCTTTTCCTAGCTTGCAAGTATATGAATTCTCCTGTTTTTAAGTGGGAACAATAGTTACAACTACTACCACACTTGTACAAACCTTTCTTCTCTCTTGTAACCTTTTCTAAATTACACTTGTTAGTAACCCTTTCTAATATATTCTTGATGGTGTTCCGTTTATGGTACGTGTATGTCAAATCATTTTCAAAAATATATTTTAAGTCAGATACCTTGGCAAAGTTGTTCCATTCTTTGTCAATAATCCTCCTCAGTAATCTGAACTGACCATTATAAGTAGTTACAAAACCTGAACTGTAATCCCCATTTAGTTTTTCTTCAGGTTTATTTTCATTTGACAATAATGTTTTCCCTAAAATTGGAGCAAATCTATCCTTTCTTTCCTCAGTTACCCCCTGCATTATCTGGTCAAACAAGTCACTAGGGTAACCTCTATTTAGAAATAGCAATAAAAATAAAGGCAACTGCACCTTTGTAGGCAAATTCTGTGCTGAAAAAAACGCCAAATGTAAAACACAAAACAAGAAGTCCAGCAACAGCAACCATGCAAAAAAATCCGTTGGATATGGAATATGGAAGATTTCTAGATGATTTATGTTTTTTGTGGGAAGGGCACCAAGAAAAGTTTGATGAGTTTGTTGAATACATCAATGGTACAACGGACTTATTAGATTTTACTAACAAATTTGATTACCACGAGTTAACTTACTTAGATGTTAATATAAAGAAAAATAATGGAGGTTTTGTGTCCAAGATTCACAGAAAGGAGACTTTGTCTAATTCCTATTTACACTACACTAGTTCTCACCCACCCCACCAGAAGAGAGTTGTGAAAGGTCAACTAGTACGTTTGAGTAGGATGACTTCTGATGATGAAACATTTTTAAGTGAGTGTGAATTACTAAAAGAGTTAATATATTAGAAAGGGGTACTAACAAGTGTAATTTAGAAAAGGTTACAAGAGAGAAGAAAGGTTTGTACAAGTGTGGTAGTTGTAACTATTGTTCCCACTTAAAAAACAGGAGAATTCATATACTTGCAAGCTAGGAAAAGGAAATTGATGTTAAATACCTACGCCAATTGTAACACGAAAGGTATTATTTATTTGGCTGTATGTAAAGAATGTGAATCCTTTTATGTGGGTAAAAGTGAAAGGAAATTAAAACAAAGAATATATGAACATCTTTACGGCATTAGGACTAAAAGTGAAAACAACGCATTATACAAACATAGTATTGCTTGTAAAACATCTGTATTTCAGTTTTTTATTCTAGAAGTAGTAACTGTTGACCCTAGGGGTGGTATGTGGGAAACACTTGTAGAGTATAGAGAATTGTACTGGCAGTTGGTATTAGATGCTAGTAGATTTCCAGGACTTAATGACATGATTTCACTAGCGCCAGTACTCAAATTAAGATCATCTAAATTGTGAGTCCCTACTTCTAAAACTTGCAATCTAACAATTTAAAATGGAAAGAAATGAAAAGAAAAAAGAAAAAAAAAAGGTTTTTACTTGTTTGATTTGAACAAATAATGTACACCCAAGGGCTTATATTGTTTTAGTATAAGAACCAGATACATAGGTTTTATATATGTTAGACGTTATTTTTATTTCTGCCACATGAAGGAGCCATAGGATTGTTATTTCATATATGTTATACATTTTAATACTTTTTAAACAGACTTTTAATGCTTTTTATGTTGGATTTGATTTTTTTATATACAAAGAATTTTTTATATATCCAACAATGTTACTGTGTAGAATTTGACTTATACCTTTAGATAAGGTACTACAATATGTGGTTATAGTGTGGTATAAACAGACATTTCAAAAAAAGTTTTAAACCCTTTTAAATGTTTTTAATGATGTAATGACATCTTTATTTTTATTGGTAATACTTCTAATTGGTTTCAATTAACTAGAATATAAATTGGGAAGGTTGTGACTTCACATTTTATCTGACGAAGTTGAAGACGAAAACGTGATTGTACACTGTAAACGTTATTCGTGTTGGGTCTTTTAATAAAACTGCTCGTGTTTATCCAACTTGATTCGAGGTGCTTTTCTACAAGTTTACTAGTTTTGTTAAGCACCATCCATTTCTTTGTGGTACATGAAAAGAGACACCGAGAAGCTCTCTGATCATGTAGCCTAAGCTGGTAAGACCCTGACCTTGAGTAGCATATTACCTTCACCTAGAATGATACCACAATACAAAGACAAAATGATCAGTTTCAACAATTGGCTAAGCTTCTAGTATCATTCTAAGGGGATCCAGTGTCTGGTGTCTGTCTGCCTGGGATGACATGATAGACAAGCCTCGCTGTTTCACCAGAGATGGTTTGCACCTGTCACCCCTAGGCTTTTGAATACTGGCCAAGGCTCTTGCCGTCCCCATAGTGCCTTTTTTAGGCAAGGCTCAAAAGACAAACCAACCACCATAACCAGCACAGGTAACCAAAAACTAAGGGTAATGCTACTCAACGCCAGAAGTTTCAACCTCAAAATGCACGCACTTGAGGCACTCCTCAGTATGGAGAAAATCGATGTTTGTGCAGTGACGGAAACCTGGTTCAAGGCTCCAGATAGCATCCCAGCACTACCAGGTTACAATTCATGTCATACCTTCTGGCCTCAGTTACCGGATCACAGTACAAAGGGTGGAGGTGTATCCATATTCATCAAGGATACCCACATCTCCAGGTTAGTGGCGCAGCATGATGCCCCAGAGATCATCCATGCGCAGCTATCAGCATGCAAAACCACATTTCAAGTCGTAGCCTGTTATAGATCACCCACCATGTCCCAAGATGCTCCCTCAGCATTCCTTGAGGCATTGGAAAATATAAAGGTCCTACCCAACGCCATAATTTTGGGTGATTTCAACTACCCTGGTATAGACGGGGTGAACTACCAAAGTTCTAACTCCTATGCCCAGCGGTTCATAGAATTTATAAATTCAAATGCCCTTGAATAACTGGTATGTTCTCCGACTAGAGGGGACAACATATTGGATTTAGTCATCACAAATATGGGCGCCCATTGTACCACACCCGTTATCACTCCCTCTCTGGTCAGATCAGACCACAAACTGATAACCCTACACATCCTCACCCCTCCACCTCCCCCAGTCAAAGAAACCATTGTGAAAAAACTTTCCAAAGCAAACTTGAAACTACTTGTGTCAGAAGTGGAAAGCTTCACTATTCCCTTGCAGAAGGATAATGATATCCAGGATGCAGAATCCTACACCAAGGCACTTTATATACATCTTCAGGATTGCATGGACCGTACTATCCCAAATAAAACCAAGACTCTTTCCTCAAGCAAGAAGAAACCAGTCTGGTGGACCCCGGCCATAAGCAAACCATACAATAAAAGGAGGAGACTTATACAAAAAAAAAGGCCAAATCTCAAGTAGAAAAATCTTCCCTGATCAGCTTTAGTAAGAAATTGAGGGCCCTCATCAAGTCAACTAAAGCCAATTTCGAAAAGAAAGTTGCCAAGGATGCCAAGTATAACCATAAGGCCTTCTATGGTTACATCAAAAACCTAAATGGCAATGCTCAGGTCTGTTCTGAGCTAGTACAAAATGGAACAAAATACACTGACATTGCCAACATCTTGGCTGACAGGTTCAGTGCAAATTCCACACACCCCCCACCACCTACAGGGCCTATTACTATTCCAGGGGATTGTGTAACTCCAATTATTACTGATATGTTGGTTAATAAGGCTCTATCTAAAGCTAAAAACACTGCCTCCATGGGACCAGATGGTGTCCCGGGCTGTGTCATACGCGAGCTCCAAAATGAATTAACCCCGCATCTGAATACTCTGTTCAGTCTCAGCCTCTCGACAGGATATGTGCCCATAGAATGGTGCACAGCAACGGTGGTTCCGCTGCACAAGGGTGGGCCCACAACTGACCATGGGAACTACCGACCAATAAGCCTGACCAGTCTGATCTGTAAGGCAATGGAGCAAATCATTATGGAACTCATAAATGGAGAGATTGGGAACCTCCAAACACTTGACCCTACACAGTTCGGCTTCATCAAGGGCAGGTCATGCCTCCTGAACCTGGTGGACTTTTTTGAGACAGTTACTCAGGCTATAGTTAAGGGAAAGGAGGTACACACGGCTTACCTTGACCTTGCTAAAGCATTTGACACCATTCCCCATTCAGGTATTATTGATAAACTCACCAACCTGGGCATAAACCCTTACATCACAAGATGGATCACGAACTGGCTCTCAGACAGATCCCACAAAGTAAGAGTAGCGGGATCTATGTCCGAATCCAGACCAGTAATGAGTGGTGTGCTTCAGGGCTCTGTCCTGGGGCCCCTTCTGTTTGGCATATACTTCTCAGAAGTACAGGCAAGCACTGAAGGGCTGTGGCTGACCAAGTTTGTGGGCGACTGCAAACTGGGTGCTATAATAGAGTCTCCGGCCGACATGGATATCCTCCAGAAGGGCCTTAATGAGACTGATGCATGGTGTCAAAGCCATGGTCTCAAGCTAAATGCTAAAAATGTGTAGTAATCCCCTTTGGAAAAAACAGAGTACCCGTGAACTACCACATAGGCAGTAACCCCCTGAAATCTGAAGTAGTAATAAGGGATCTAGGGAACCAAGTAGATAGTCAGCTTTCCTCTGATAACCATGTTGCCAAGATGGTTAGAAAATCCTTCCATGTGACCCATCTGATCACGAAAGGGTTTGCATCAAGATCTAAGGATGTAGTGGTGCCCCTCTACTCTTCCCTCATCAGACCCATTATTGAGTACAATGCACCAATTGGAATGTACCTGGCTAAGCATCTCCAGCAGCTGGAGAGACCACAGAGGTACCTCACTAAGAGGATTATTGGCCTCGAACAGTTGCCCTATGCAGCATGATTGAAAAAACTAAAGCTTTTCTCTGTTGCATACCGCCTTCTCAGAGGCGATCTCTGTATAACATACAGAGCCATGTCCAACCCAGAACTGTTGAACATGCTCCATCTTAGCAAAACCAAATCCACTCAAGCTACACACTCTAGGGATATAAACCTCAGCACAACAATGAATAAAACATGCTGGAGGTATAGATTCCCTTCGCAAAGACTTCCCTTGCTATGGAACAAGGTCCCAATCTACATAAGACAGAGCCCCTCACTATCACTCTTCCAGAGGAACCTTGACGAGTGGATGGGTAACAGAAAATTCACACCAGGGATCATACCAACAGCTCTACTAGATAGGGGCCAAGGGTACTAGCTGCTAGATCAAGGGCCTAGGGAAATAACCAAAGGGGTGTTCAATACCGCACAATGTGGCTGGGCTAATATATGCCTTCGGGCAGATAGCCCAGTATCTACCTATGAACCTAAGCACCTCAAATAGTCATAACCCTAGAGCCGGATCCAGCACTAGATGACCAAGGCAGTCTCCTATGGACCACTGGTTTGGGGGGCTGCCACAAACTTAAATTTCTTCTTTAAGAATGCATACAGAGTGCCCTTAGTAGTATCTGTGTGTGTGTCTTTAGTACAAGGTACACACATTTAAACAGGAACTGAGTGGAGCACACAATTTTTTGAAACAAGCAGCATGAAGAGGAAGAGAAAGAGCACCATAGAGCATGGATTTTCTGGACAAACATTCTGAGGTTAGTGGAGAACTAAGAAGTAAGTGTGTGTGTGTGTGTGTGTGTGTGTGTGTGTGTGTGTGTGTGTGTGTGTGTGTGTGTTAGTTAGTCAATTTAACCAGGCTCAAGCTCAAACACTGCACCTTAGTTACAAGAGACAAGAGCCTAAATCCTCTACACCAACTACTAGACTATTAGTTTCAGTGCATTTTCAAGGAACTGTGATGTGAACTTCAGTACACTTTCAAGGAATTGTGAACTTCAAGGAAAGAAAGTTTACTGCTACTCATGCTTAGTCTGTTTTCAATGTGCAGTGGTTTCGTCATTACTGTTTGTGCGAGGAATATGAAAGCAGTGTTAATAGCGCAACAGGTAGCATACTTGCTTTATGAAGCAGCTGTCTGTGGGTTCTACTCCCACACCCTGTAGATGAATTGTTGATACTGTGTTATAATTTAAGGGGGTCTAGATTAGAACAATAAAGTTTTAGAACTTCGAATGTTCTAATATCGACACCTACTAACCGAAAACCAAATAAGACCGAAAATTTAGAACATCGAATTTTTTCCTAGGGAAAAAATTTGCTGTTCCAAAACACATACACACAACAAGAACACACCAAACAAACAGCAATCCACACACATACACCTAAAATCTTACATCTGAACCTACACTAAACTGTACATACACCACTATCTACCCACTTACCTTAACCCAAACCCTAACCCTAAGATTCGTCACTAACGCACACACACCTCACCCGCACCTTAACCCTAACTCACCTATCCCACCCTAACCCTCACGTCCACACATTTGCACACTTACCCGACCCACGCCCTAACCCTAACTCACCTATCCCACCCTAACCCTCACGTCCACACAATCGCACACTTACCTGAACCCGACCGTAACGTCCCACCGCAGAGCTGAAAATAGCGAAGCGACAGGAATGGATAATCGAATTCTTTCCCTAGTAAAGAATTTGGTTTTCTAAAACTTCACTATTTTCAGCTTTCGCTTATTAGGTGTCGATATTAGAACATTCAAAGTTCTGAAACTTCAATGTTCTAATATAGACCCCTTTAAGGGTGAGGTGTGGAAGTCCTGAGTGTGCTGTCCTTTGGATGAGATGCCTTGTAACTATGAACCTGTTGTTGGTTTGCCACCCATTTTCTATTGCAATATTAGCAGCTTACCAATTTTTTTTTATGTAACATAGGCAATTTGATCTTCAAGGGCAGCGGGCACTGAATTTGTAGATGATGAAACACTGAATTGTAAAGTTGTTTGCTAATAGCAGCCTTGTCATTAGTTACAGATCTCTTTAATGTGGAATTATTCAGATGACTTTACGTCTGCAGAGATTGTGCATATTGACTGATATTGGTGGATTGCAATGACAGACGTCTGAGGGGTCTTTTATGGTTGAAATGTTCTGAAATGTGTAGTTTTTGTCATTATTGGTTCATACGTTTTGTTATACTGCTTGCTGGAAAAATGTTAAAAACTACAAATTTAAAACACACTTTAACAAGTGGTACTGTATTATACAAAGAATATAATTCAATATAATCAGGGAGATAAATAAAAGAACACATGCATGTGTGCATGGTCCTGACTGTGTGCAAGGGGCTTGTGGTTTGAAAACAGCCCAAAGGTAAACTTAACCCACCACAGGCCAGATGCATTTTCTTTGAATGTGGATTTCAAGGACAGAGAAGTTTATTGTTAATGGTGTCTGTTTTTGAGACTGTATTGCTTTGTTTAGCAAATGTCTCATAGTGTTGTGCTATGAAATTTAAAATAAAGGCTTTAAATTATATCCAAATATCTGTAATAATTGTGGAAATAAAGAAAAAATAGTATGAACACTGACATGCTTGAATAATGTTTATAGTAAGGAAAATTAGCCAAGTAATGGGACACTGGAGGGCTGCTGTGGGGAGGTGGGGGGGCTAGGGGGACTGCTGGAGGACTCTGATTTATTACCTTGCCAAGATGTATTTGACTATGATCTGACTCTGCATAACCCCAAAGAAAAAAAGGGAATATCAGTAAGTTTTCTTGTCAAAACTTCCAAATGAACATTTTTATTTAAAAGGCCTTACTGGTCTAGTCAATGTAAAAACAGAAGCATTTACAAAATTTATAATTAGAAAAAACAGTCAACACAGCATAAAAACATTATTCAAGCACTGACAGAAAAGGCAAAGGGAGGAAATACAATCCAAAATAAGTTTCTTATCTGAACTCTGGAGCTAATGTCTTCTTTTTTTAATATCTCCAAGTCTTTTGGGTTTCTAATACCATGATGGGAATAGACCCCATTCCAAATTCAAAGTATGATTAACATTCATGAAATTGGTATTGTTTCAATCTTTGATGTTAGCCAAGACGTGCTATTCACAGCACCCACAATGTGCCCAGGAATGACTCCTCCTGCAGTTCGTACAGAGTTGCATGTATCGGTAGCATATCTTAGTATGATTGTAAATTATTTTTTATAAGACCTATTGCTCCTATTACTATTGGAACTGTCTGGGTATTTTTCTTCCACATTGTCCTCATTTCTGCCTGCAAATCCTGGTATTTTACAACTCTGTCTCTCTCTGTATGTGAGACACTGTAGTTACTGGTTGTAACAATTTCAGTGATCAATGCTACTTTTGTGTTCTTTTCGTGGACTGCTATATCTAGTTTTCTCGCATTATTTTTTGAATTGTTAGTAATGGATGATCCCAAGTGATATCAACTTCAGCATTTTCTGTAATGCTTTGTGGCTCATGTTTCCAGTGTTTTTCAGCTACTTCAGTATTATAATGTTTGCACAATCCCCAATGCAACAGTCTTGCCACATTATTATGCCTTTCAGTATACAGTCCTAATGGCACAACCAACAACAAAATGTGGGACTGTTTCCAATTCTGTTTTGCAAAACCTACATTTATCTGTTTCCCCCACATGATCGATGGCCTTTGTAAACCAACATGTATGTAGTCCACCATCTTGGGTTCATAGGTAGGTACTAGGCTATTGGCCCTAGGGCCTAAACAAGCCAAGCCAAAAATGTACCCTGGCTTTCGCCACCCAAGAAAATTATTTTCCTGTGCCCCTATCAAGCAGAACCACAGAAGTGATCCCCAGGGTGAATTTCCTATTACCCATCCAATCATCAAGATTTTTCTTGAAGAGTGCTAATGAGGAGCTCTGTTTGACATTGATAGGTAGTTTGTTCCAGAGTATGGGATGTCTCTGGGACAGGAATCTATCCCTCCAGCATTTTCTGTTTATTGTGGTGACAAGGTTTAGGTCCCTAGAGCATGTAGCTCGGAGGGATTGGGATTTCTTTAAGTGGAGCATGTCCAACAGCTCTGGGTTTGACATAGCTTTGTATGTCAGGCAGTGATCGCCTCTGAGTAGGCGATATGTGACGGAGTAATGCTGGAGTTTTTTGAGACAGCCTGCGTAAGGCATCTGTTTGAGGCCAGTAATCCTCTTTGTGAGGTATTTTTGCGGCCTTTCCAGCTGTTGTAGATGCCTTGTGAGGTACATACCAAAAGGGGTGTTGTACTCTATAATGGGTCTAATGAGTGATGAGTAGAGGGGAACAATGACCTCTTTTTTTCTGGGTGAGAAACCTTTTGTGATGAGGTGTGCAACGTAGAAAGATTTCCTGACCACTTTGGCAATGTGATTATCAAAGGAGAGACTACTGTCCACCTGTGTCCCAAGGTCTTTTATCACACTTTTAGTGTTAAGTAGACTACCGCCTATGTGGTAGTTCATGGGTACAGAATTTTTACCAAATGGGATGACAATGCACTTTTTGGCATTGAGCTTGAGACCATGTCTTTGACACCAGGCGTCTGTCTCAGTGAGGCCCTTTTGTAGGATGTCCACATCATTAGGAGTTTCAGTTATGGCTCCTAGTTTGCAGTCATCTGCGAATTTAGTTAGCCAAAGACCTTCTGTGTTAGCCTGTACTTCAGAGAAGTAGATACCAAACAGGAGAGGACCCAGGACTGAACCCTGTGTTACTCCACTTGTCACTGGTCTGAAGTCTGATTTGGAGTCTGCTACTTTCACAGTGTGGGTTCTTTCAGTAAGCCAGTTGGCAACCCATCTTTTGACATAGGGATTTATACCTAGTTTAGTGAGTTTATCTATAATTCCAGAGTGGGGGATGGTGTTGAACGCCTTGGCGAGATCTAGATAGGCTGTGTGAACCACCTTACCCTCATCTATGGCTTTGGTGACTACTTCAAAGAAGTCTATCAGGTTTAGGAGACATGATCTGCCTTTTACAAACCCAAACTGTGTGGGGTCCAGGGTTTGGAGATCTCCAATGTCCTTGTTTATGAGTTCCATGATGATACGTTCCATGGCCTTGCAGATGAGGCTTGTCAGGCTAATAGGGCGGTAGTTCCCAGGGTATGTTGTGGTCCCCCCTTTGTGGAGTGGGATAACTGTTGCGGTGCACCATTCAATGGGCACAAAGCCTGAGGTGAGGGTATGATTGAACATGGTACTTAGGTGGGGTGCCAGTTCATTCTGTAGTTCATGTAGAAGGCAGCCTGGGATGTTGTCAGGTCCCATGAATGCTGTGTGCTTGGCTTTGGAGAGTGAAGTTTTTTCCTGTGCAGCCGTGATTACTGGAACTTTACATTCTTCCGGTATAAAGATGGGCCCTTTAGGGGGTGAGAGGGGGGTAAAGTTAGCACTGAACCTATCTGCCAGGATGTTGGCAATATCAGTTGGTTCTGTACATTTAGTGTCATTGTGCTGTAACTCAAAGCAGATCTGAGTGTTGCCATTGAGATTCTTGACATAGCTATAGAATGCTTTGTGGTTGTCTTTAGAGTCAGTGGTGATCTTGTTTTCATAACTAGCTTTGGAGGATTTTATGAGGGATCTCAGCTTCTTACTGAGGCTGACCAGGGAGTTCCTCCAATCGTAGGATTTTACTCTTTTTTGCAACAGTTTCTTTCTTCTGTTGTAGAATTTGTTTATGGCAGAAGACCACCAGATTGGCTTCCTTTTTTGAGGGATAGCATCTTGGTTCTGTTAGGGATAGCATGATCCATGCACTCGTGTAAGTGCTTATAAAGTGCATTTGTGTAGGATTCAGCAGTCGTACCTCTATTGTCCATCTGCATGGGTGTCATGAAGTTTGCCACTTCTGTTTTAAGAAGCGTGAAGTTGGCTTTGGAGACATTTTTTACGGTTATTTTCCTAATGGGGGGTGGGAGTGGGATGTGGATGTCTAGGGTGATTAGCTTGTGGTCGGATCTGACCAACGAGGAGCTGACCTCTGGTGTGGAACACCGGTCACCCATGTTGGTGATGACCAGGTCTAGGATATTGCTGCCTCTGGTGGGGGTGTGGATAAGTTGATCCAAAGCATTGGAATTGATGATTTCCAGAAAATGTAGAGCAAAAGAGTTGGTACATGACTAGTTTTCCCAGTTAATGGTAGGGTAGTTGAAATCACCCATTATTAGAGTGTTCGGTTGTACCTTAATATTTTCCAGTGTATCAAGAAAAAAGGAGTGGGAATCCTGGGGCATGGTGGGGGGTCTGTAGCAAGCTACAATCTGGATTGCGGTTTTTCCCAGAGTTAGTTGAACTTGGATAATCTTGGATGCATTATGCTGAGCAACTAGCTCGGAGGTGTGGATATCCTTAATGAATATGGACACGCCCCACCTTTAGTGTTTCGGTCAGGGTTTGGTGGCCGAAAGGTGTGGTATGAATTATAGCCTGGTAATGCAGGGGTGCTCTCTGGAGCTTTGAACCAGGTCTCTGTCACTGTACAGATGTCAATGTTCTACATTTTAAGGAGTGCCTCGAGTGAGTGCATTTTGAGGTTTAGACTTCTAGCATTGAGTAGCATTACCCTCAGATTTTGCTTGTTTGTGCCTGTTACGGTGGTGAATTTGTCATTTGAATCTTGCCTAAAAAAGGCACTATAGGGGTGGCAAGAGCCTTTGCCAGTATCCGGAATCCCAAGGGCGACAGGTGCAGGTCATCTCTGGCAAAGCAGCATGGTCTGTCGATCATGTCATCCCAGGCAGACAGATACTGGATTCCGTTAGAATGACACCAGAAGCTTAGTCAATTGTTAAAGTCAATCATTTTGTCCTTGTACTGTGGTGTCATTCTGGGTGATGGCAGGATGCTACACAGGGCTAGGGTCATACCGGCCTGGGCTACAAGATCAGAGAGCTCCGCCATGTCTCTTTTCATGTAGTCCAGGGAGGTACATCTCAGGTCATTCACACAAACATGGACAATGACAGAGTCATATTTGTACTTGTTGTGGAGGGACCTGAGTGCATGCGTTATGTGGCGGATCCTGGCACCTGACAGGCAGCTGACAGTAACTTTTTCCTTGTTTAGCCTGGTGAGTGGAACATCAGTGTGCCTGACTATAGAGACACCTATGACTAGAGTGTTGGGTACGTTATGCCTTATGGGCTGTAGTTGAGTGGCACACTGAGTATGTGGGCTATGTGTCATTTGGGTTGTGTTGGGGGGTGGAGGGTGCTTGCATTTCTGCTTTGGAGGTCTCTGTTGTTTGGGCAAATTAGTACTGAGAGCCTCCGTGAATGTAGGTGTGTGTTTTGTGGTTCTGTGTGTGTGTTTTGGTGGTGTAGGTTTTGAGGGACTATGTGATGAGGGTGGTGCGGTGCAAGTGTTTACCTTCTCCTCTTGACTGTCTAGGTCAGTCTTTGGTAAAGAGAGCTTTGCTTCCAGTTTGGCTATATAAGTGCATCTCTCACAGGTCGTAGTGTTGGGTGGTAGGAGGAGAAGGTTGTCTGTGTACATGAGGCAATTGCTGCATTGTCCCAAGATGCCCAGATTCATCAGGTAGACAGGAGAAAACACCGGGAGCTGACCTTTAGACATGCCTGAATAGGTGCTTATTTATTAAGTACTACAAACTGTTTTCCTCTAGACAAGTGAGGAAAGTTGAGTGCTGTAGTAATTTGTACCTTATTTAGTGCTTACAATGAGTTCTGAACAAGTGCTGAGATCAAAGAAACAGATGAGTGCTAAAATTAAAAAGGTGGCTAGTTGCAAGGGAAAGTTTGAAAAACAGACCTTATGGTGCCAGGAATAGTTTAACCCCAGTTAAGGGGGGGGGGGCTTATGAGCTCAAAAACAGTCCTGGACACAGCAAATCCGTATGTGACCTGCCACAGGAAAGGGAGGAAGCAAGCTTAGAATTTTTTTTCCCAGTAAAGTGGAAATGGAGAAAGCTGGAACAGACTTTAATTCAACGTTAAGAATCTGAGTGGGTTGGCCTTGACAAATGTTCTCTATTAGATTGAGTGAACTAATGACACCAGACTGGGAGAAGTGTCACAGATCAAATATACAGTATGGGCTGGCAACTGCAAAACCACCAAGTATAAGAACACACAACACTAGGGTGGGTGGGAGGGAAAAAATTACAGTTCCTAGCTGTAGCCACTAAATGAAAGTTTTAAACAGATCAAGGAGCAGACTTGAGAATGCTTTTAACAGACAAAAATGCACAGAAAAGTTCAGATAGAGCACTCACAAACAGAAAATACAACTCTCAGTATGAAAAAGCAGTTTACAGTTAAGTAATGTTAAAACAGTTTAAAACAGTACATAAATGCAGTGAAACAATAAAAAAGCTATATAACAGTGCAGAAATATAGTAGATGAACTGTATAGCACAATTACAAGCATTTTAGAAGTGCATTTCAGTGAAATAAGTGTAAGAAATAACTTAGCCTGCTCTTGGAATCTTTTGCCAATATTAACCTTTCATCTTTTGTTTTAAATTCACCTCTCCTTAACCATTCCTACACTCGATCCTGATCAACATGAGGTTCTTCCAATAGTTTTCTATACTTGCAACTATACTTATGTATTTTCCACATTTCTTGCCCTCTCATTAGATCCTTCACCTTATGTTCTTTCTTTTGTTTTTTGACACATTAAGTTACTGCCTGATTTTTATCGACTTCTGGTTTGATTTCCATTCTTGCTTGATTCCAATATGCTTCTGCTAAACTAAGCAGGAAAGTAATCTTAGTCTTATTCTCCTCATGTTTCAAAACTTTCACTACATTTGGGTTTTGTGACATCAGCAGATATGCATGGAGTCCCATGATTGCAGATCTATACATGTAATCAGTTTTGAGGAGGCCCATACCTCCTTCAGAATGGGGAATATATAGTCTTGGTATACACTAATTTTTTTTATAAATCATTTGATGAGCTTGAAGCATCCTTCTTGTGTTCCTGTCCAAGCTATTGCAGAAAGCTTTTGGGCCTACATCCTTTCTCAATGCTGATACAAATACACATCAGTTAGCTCAGTTTAAATAGGAGCATAAAACATCATATGACTACAGCTGGTAAATCACAAGTGTCACTTAAAATAACATATACCTATTAAAACAAAATAAACCTTATTTAAAAACATTAAAAAAACACTTTAAAAAAATCAAAGTTTACTTTGTTGCCGTTTCCCTAGCACAGGCTTAAGAGTGACAGCAGTGTTGAGGCCAGATTCAAGATCAGATCCTAGCCTCAATATCCAACCATATTCCTTATTTTCTAAGAAATTATTTATATCACCCCCCCCCCCCGTGTCCTTAAAGGCCATCTCTATAACCCTAAACTTAAAGTTATGACTGGCATTTGTACACATAATGTGTCTACTTAACGCATTCTTGTCATTATTTCTCCTTATATCCGATTTTTGTTCTATAATGCATTCCTTAAGTTTTCTTGTGGTCTTGCCCACAGGTTGCTAAGTAAACTGCATTCATACTATTACAATTTGCTGTCAGATTAAATATGTAACATTTGTCTGTCAAGTGATGTATAAAAGAGTCACTATCCTTCCCAAATATATCACTGCAACAAGTACAACTCATACAACTAAAAGTACCTGTTCTCATTTCTGACCGTCTCTTAGATATGGGTTTAAAATCTTTATAACATAATTAACTTTTCAAATTTCTCATATTCTTATAGGAGAAATATGGTTTCATATCTAAGATATTTCTAAGTTCAGGTGAAGCTATTACAATCAGCCAGTTTTTTTCTATAATCTTTCTAACTGCTTGTGTCCTAACATTATAGGTTGTAACATACCTAACCTTATCTTTACCTGGCATATATTTTTTCAGTGGACTAGTCTGTTGTTGAATAGTACTAAAGATTGGCCTCAAGGATGTAATTCTATCTTTCTTTACTTCTTCACTTCTTTGTAAAACTTGTCCTTTATCATACCCATTATCCAGAAAATCTGTCTTCATATCGTCTAACCGTTTAAAGAATATGGATTCTTCTGTATTTAATCTACTAACACTACTAAATTATGCCCTCATCATTCCCTTAAATACATGGGGGGGGGGGGTGCATACTGTGTCTATGTATATATCTCCTAGTATGTACTTCCTTCTTATGGCTGCTGGTTTCTATAATGCCCTGTTTCATTTCTAGGTGGACATCAAAGAATGTAACACTACTCCTAGAGGATTCCACTTTAAATCGTAGAAATTCCTTCATGTTATTCAAGTAGTTTACATAACTGTGCAAGTCTTCATCTGTCCCTTTCCAAATAATAAAACAGTCATCCACAAAATGCTGATATAAACATACCTTCTTGTTAAGAAAGCTTCTTGCATAATAGGAGCAATACACAATTTATTTATTGTCCTCAATAGTCCACTCTATCATCTTTATGGCTGTTTTTTGGTCTGTCAGTTTTTGTGATTTTTCTGGACTGCTACTTCCTTCTACAAAGGGTGGGGGGCATCCTTCCCTTGGGCCTGGCCTAGCCTCACTGTGGAAATATCTCCATGTCTTGAGGATTCTACACTTTCTTTTTTTCCTGCCCTGGCACCAGTGTGTCTACCAGGACTGGGCCACTTTTTATCATGAGTCTTGTGCACCCAACTATTCATTTTTAACCTACTTCTGCCCATGACATATACAATATAAATTACAGTCTATATATCAGTGTCGTCTTGATGAGATTTTATGAAAAATAGGATCCACCTTGTGAAGGTTCTCACTAAGACTTGAGGATGAATTAAATGCAGAAATACTACTCTCCTTTGCTTGCTGATCTGTCTCTCCATTCAGACCCCAGTTTGACAGAAGCAATATCCCAGGAGATCTTTCTCTGACTGTAGCACAAGAAAAGTGAAAGGGTCTTATCTCTGAGTGTAAAGGGTCATCCTGTTTATGCCTTGTGATTAGTTCTTGACCATCACATCCAGATAGTGGGAGGAATTATGAGTTTTGACAAACTTCCAGGGGGAGGGTAACAGAGCACTACAACCTGTATGGCAGTAACGCATTGTGTTCACTGATCAATGAGTTTGGGGACAGGATGGGGTACATTGAGATGCATAGTCTACTAGCTTAGACAAAGTGGAAAATAATTTCTAACCCAAGGAGTTGTCACCACTTAGTCCTGCATCATTAACTGCAGGCAGTGCTGGGCAGTGAAACACCTCAACCAGACACTGTAGCATACCTTCCAAAGTGGGCATCATACTTCCTGTCAAGAATCTCTCTCTCCCAAGCTCTGCTAGTACATGATGGGTGACACCATCGACTCCACAGGCACTGCTTCTTGTGGAATCCAATCCACCATGGCCTGGGGCAGTGCTGGGGCAGACTCAAGTGGTGCAGGCAGGGCAGAAGGATGGAGGCATCCCTGGCAGACTGTGACCCAAATATGCTGGCTGCCTGTTATGGCACTGCCATTGCCACCTGTGAGGGAAAACAGGCAATGCCTGAGTGGTTGGTAAGGGGTCTGTGTTGCTCCATATAGTAGTAACTAATATGGAGAAAATCAGAATAAAAATTAAAAAAAAGACAGAGATAAATATGATGGCAGATGAAAAAAACACAGTAGTGAAAACTATGTTCCTAAGTATTATTTTTTTCTAGACATACTTTAAAGAGATGGAGAATTATAAGCAAACATAAGACACATTCATTATACGATCTAAATTACTTCTGTTTACTACTGTGCTACTTTAAGAAATATAAACAAAATACATGTAAGCCAGTAACACATTATAATAATGCAGTTATGGATTAGACTGAACTGAGCCACCAACCATCATAACAGCTAACGCGAAGATCCACTTCTCCACGTATGCAGAAAATGGCATTATAACACAATTATTTTTCATTTTTGCACAACATTGTTAATTACTGTGCATAATGACATTGTTTACTTTATTTTTACTCCATCACTGGAAGCTGACATTGTAATGGTTATCATTTGACAACCTAACAGTGTATAACAAATAATGGACAAATAGTGTATAGGAACAGACATAGAGCAATGATTTCATGGCATTCTTATATCCTGCATTTGGTAATTATAAAATTCAGTCAATGACTTATAAAACATTTCCATCATAGCACAGCACACTTTATTTTAATCTGTTCACCATTCATGTTAACAGCTGTCTTACTTGCAGTAACAGGACATTTAAAAATAGACACTATTAACATCAAAGCCCTGTTTTGGTGTAGTAGTGGGGATTGAACTTACAAGCATCACTGCACTTTCACAGCATTGGCATTGCTGATGGTATGATGCAGAATCAATAATCTTTGCACAGTCATTCTAATTACAATACTGACTGCCAGTAAGGGCAGATGTTGTCATGGTATATAAATGTACTTTTATCAGTTTTGCAATTGTTACCTGTTACTATGTGAACATAGACATGATTCAGAAAATTGACCTGTATGCACCCCAACTCTCTTTTAGGAGTTTCAGCCATTCTCTGTGCATCTCCTGATTTCTTTTTGATCTGTCCAGGAGCTGCAAAGACATAGACAGCATAATAAAAACAGGCGATTTATGTTACACTTACAGTGGTGAGGTAATGACCACAGTGTGCCAGGCAATATCAGGTAGTATACATAGGTGATTTATGTTACACTTACAGTGGGGAGGTAATGACCACAGTGTGCCAGGCAATATCAGGTAACATACATAGGCGATTTATGTTACACTTACAGTGGGGAGGTAATGACCACAGTGTGCCAGGCAATATCAGGTAGTATACATAGGTGATTTATGTTACACTTACAGTGGGGAGGTAATGACCACAGTGTGCCAGGCAATATCAGGTAGCATACACAGATGATTTATGTTACACTAACAGTGGGGAGGTAATGACCACAGTGTGCCAGGCAATATCAGGTAGCATACATAGGTGATTTATGTTACACTTACAGTGGGGAGGTAATGACCACAGTGTGCCAGGCAATATCAGGTAGCATACATAGGTGATTTGTGTTACACTTACAGTGGGGCGGTAATGACCACAGTGTGCCAGGCAATATCAGGTAGCATACATAGGTGATTTATGTTACACTTACAGTGGGGAGGTAATGACCACAGTGTGCCAGGCAATGTCAGGTAGCATACATAGGTGATTTATGTTACACTTAGAGTGGGGAGGTAATGACTATGCTCAAGCTTCAACTTCCCTTAAGCCAAGGAGGTCATTCCTTTGGCACTTAATGTCACTATAATGGTGATGGCACTGTTCGCCCATGTGTAGGATGCCAAGTTGCACCGGTGACAGCCTTAGCCAAATTATTCCAGGTCTCGGCCTTGCACTAAGACCCAGTATAGTCCCCTTGCAGGAGGGCTGCAATGTTTCTGGAGGGGTTGCACAAAGATCTTTGTCTCCTGCTCACACTATTTCTGTGCTCTAAATGGAGCATTACTTTCCCATTCACCAGTCATGAGTCACGCCTCCCAAGATGTCAGGGAAAAATGGCACTGATTTTGCACCCAAAAACATATTTTGCATTTCACAGCCTTCATAAAATTATGCTAAATAGGGAGAATTGCATTAGTAGGATAGATGGACAATAAAAAATGGTGTATTTACTGTGCTGTTCTGTCTCTAGTAACACTTTAAGGTGTGAAACTTGGCTGTCCTACTTCCATCGGTTTGTTGCTCAGATTACACACTCAGAGACTCCAAATTAATGTGGATATTAATTACATATCAATTGCATTTATATCAATAATTGTATGTCCAATGGCATGTGCACCTGATATGACTGATAAAAAAATGGCTTTGCGTAGTCATCACAACCATTGTATTTACACTGCAACAAAATTACACATTAGGGAATTTGAATCCCTGACTGCCTCCTTCTTACACTCTAGATACAACATAGACTTTGACTAAAGTTATCAGTCAGCATCCATTTGCAGGGTTTTTGCCAATAGTAAGGAAAATGCATAATGAGCAATGTTCAAAAGACTGCACGCATTAGGGGATACAAACTCTCAATAAAATTATACATCATAAGTGCAGTACAATGACACATGGACAGGGTTAGAGTACATTTCATTATGTCATCCTTTGGTTATATCATCATTGCTTCATGTCTGAATGGTCAACAAATTAGTAGAGCAGATGACAGTTTTCTCTGCAGTTTTTCATGAGACATCATTCAGCCTTACAACTTGTCTGTCACTGTTGCTCTACCCCAGATATTGCACAGCCTGAGAAGCATAAATGTTCATATAATAAGCTGTAAGTCCTGTGTGTGTGTTGTGCTGATTGCGAGTTTGCAACAAGTAAACACCACTAAGCAGGGCATTAAAGCATGCCACGTGTATTTCATAGAACTGGTATCAATTTTACACATTTCAGGTTATGACAGCAGTGAACATTACTATAAACAATTCAAATGACAGGATTCAGACCCATGCAAAGCTCAGTTACAGCATAACAAATATAGATATACCACTAAAGCTTTCAGAAAAATTGTGTGAAGAGATTGTTATTGTAATGCAGTAGACAAAGACTGAAAACAGCATTATACAAAGGCACTCCACCATCCACGGATTAGAACCTTGCATGCAGTACATTGAAATGGAAGTTTAACATCATTAATACATTGAGCCATGGAAGCTGTTTCAGAGATTACATTGTTTTTTACGTTAGATCTGCTTACTGACAGGCAATTGTGCTAAGCTCTGGTGCATGAATGCCTGCAAAGTCTAAGCCCATGAATACAAATGTTGTCTTTGCCATAGTGCAAGAACTTTAATTGTCCTCTGCACATTAAATAACCATCACTGCTGATTGATGCCAAGCATTGCAGAACGAATAATTTAGAAAAGTAAAATAACGGCGCTATGACCCATTTGTGTCCATGTGTGTCTCATTAAAGGCTGGCAATGAGAAGATAAAAGACAAGAGGCAATCCCTTTTCAGGGGTGACCGAGGCCACTGCCTGTTTAAGTGACTTGCTCAAGGTCACACAGTAAGCAAATGTCAGCCAAGAATATCAAAGCCTGAATTCCAGGCAATACAGCTCACAACATTGGCTCCCTGCGCCAAATCTACTGTCAGATGTACAACATGGCAAGCCTCAACCCCTGTTTTGGTGCAAATGATAACTGTGGTCAGGAATTTGTTCATTTTCTGATTGGGCTGTCTATGTCTGATGCACAGAGTGACCACATAACAGGCTTTCCATCGTTGTAAGAACCCCTGCTATTTGTTAGCACTGCTCTCTGCTTGAATGCAAGTAAACAGTCATGTACATTGCTAATGTGTATGCAACATGGCTGGGCTGCATTTCTATATTTCTGAATTGTGCCAGCATTTTTTTCTTCATTAGTATATAGCAAGGCTCATTATACGGTCATTAGCATATGACTCAGTTATACCTTTTTTTCTGGCTTGAAACATCACATTAAAGTTTCTGGAATTGTAAGCACACTGCCTGTCCAAGCCTGTTGTACAAACATGCTTCCCCTGATTGAAATCCAGTAACACCAATCAGAATCAATTAGCTGGAAGCCTTCTTTAGACCTTGTTGTACAACTAAAAACAAATTATTCCAACTGGGAAAAACAAGGATTCTGAACTAGGCAGTGGCTAAATGCATGATTTATCCACACATGAAATGTTCCTTTCCGAAAAATAATTTTGTTTATGTAAATACTATTACACATACAGTATAAGGATTGATCCATAGTTTTGCCATTATGGTTTCTCCAAAAGAGCTGACAAAGATGATGTGGCAAAAGACAACACTCTGTATGGAATGATCTAATATTTATAGATTTTAAGCATAATTAATGCAACAGTACATCGCTGAAGATGGAGGGAAGACATCAAAAAATGCTCAGCAGCTCATATATGTAAATAATATGATATAAACTTTATTTTAACTTTTATTAAAATAGTAGTTAGACATTAACTTCTTCTTGTATCTTTATTTTGTCTTCTTCAAAATTAGGAGTCTCAATGCCTCATCTGGATTGAAATTTATTAAGCTAGCAAAAGTGACAAAGGTTGTATGCCTACAATTTTATGGATCTGTCTAAATGCCAACAGTCTTAATGTATGCTGAGGATGGAAAAACAAATTATAGTCATTAAAAAGCACTGCACATATCAAATAGTAAAATGCAGTTTCTTTATAAAAATGTCTCATTTAAGTTATATGCTAAACTTATTCTGATCAAGGACAGTCTAAAAATTTTGTCTTAAATTACAATATCAATAGTTTATTACAAGTTCAAAATACAGTTTCACACAATATAAGCTTATGTTTAACTTTAACGCCTGTGAAATTACCTTTCTCATGAACCTATTTATAACATATCTCAGACCAGTCATTGAGTGTGACTCATTCTTCTGCAGTTACAGCAAGTGACATGCTGACCTTGAATCATATATGAATTATACTAAAATAATATCTACAGTTTGTAATACTCTGATATAATGCTAGACTTGAACATGCTTTATACTCGCTCTGCTGCAGGTACTTGCAAGGAAAACTCTGCATGGCTTTCAAGGCATTACAGAATGAGGAATTTTCAGTATTGATGAATGCAGAGTTGCTGCAATCTACTTTATCATCAAGGGGTGGGTAGTATGCATTTGAAATCAACATGTACAGAACTATACTGATATCTAAATCTCCCATCATCTCTATTGTTTGCCTATGCAATATGTAGAAAGTTTGTAATTTGCCAACTTAAATTTCCATAGATTCATAAATGGGGTAAGTATCTTTTCCACTGAACCCAGAGTCTGTGTTTTAATTGTCATTATGCAGTTATCACAAAATATAAATCATAACTATGTGCAATTCTTAATCATCATAGACAAGCTTACCTACTGATGAAGTTTGTATCTAGAAATATTTGGGATTGACTAGAATAAATTTTACTCAAAACATTTTTTTATTGATTTTCTTCAAAGATTGACAAATAGTTTACTTGCAATGTATCTAATAATTTAAACAAAGTAAGAACCTATATACATTATTTACATTGCCCTGAGGATGGATTATAAGATAAACCAATCTGAATCAAATATATATGGTACACAGACAGTTTTTTTTTTCCTTTCCTATAAGAAGAGACTGAGTTCATTCTTAATGTCTTGATAAGAGATAATGTCTTCTTCCATGGATTGTTATTCCATGACTTGGGAGTAATCCTTAGCTCCTTCACTTTGACTTCCATCAATGCTGTTTCATTCAGTAGTCTTAAAAATTCTTCAAAGGGTGGTTTAGAGTTGGATTTCCATTTTCTAGATATATATACTTCCAGCTACCGCTAGTATAGTTCATAATAAATATAGATCTTTTTTGTTAATTTCTGTTTTTTCATTAATATTCAATAAAATTAAAGAGTTTGATAATACAGATGTATCTGTAAATATACCTTGTAAGAAGTTATTAATATCTTCCCAGTATTTTTTGAGTTTAATACAATCATGAAATATGTGTATCCAGTCTGCTTTACATATTTGTAGCCATCTCCAGCTAGTTACACTATTAGTAGAACCAAGTTTGGCTAGTCTGTTGGGTATATAAAATGATCGATGCAGAAATGTCCATGTATATATTCTCCAAAACTGTGTATTGGATGTTAATTTAATGGAGTACAACAGATTAGTTTTACTTTCTGTGGTTAGGCTTGTTGAATGTCCTTTGGTGATGAAATCCCAATAATTCTGTCAGATTTTAACTTTATAGTTTATTAATAATTTGTATAGTTTTGAAGTTATATTTTTCCAGTTGTGATTATCATATACAATTTCATTCAGATATTTTATAAAATTAGGTTTGACTTTAAAAGGAGAATTATTAATTGTTCTGCATAGATCTTGTGAGTATATCAATACACTTTGAAAGACTAGTCAATTAGAGGAAGAACGATCATATGTATTTATTATATGTTGACAGTCAATAACTTTTTGATCATTAATACAATGCTGCCAACAAATAACTGCTTTTGTTTCCCAAGTGGTAAAAATATTCTTGTGTATTTTATTGAAAAAGTTTTTGTGGAACTGAAAGGAATTATTAAATCCATCCAAATCTTTATCTCTGTATTGGCAATAATGAATTTTCTAACTGTGTAACAGATGTAATTTATAAAATTTAGTTTAGTAGGTTTTATTATATTGTATACTAGACTAAATTTTAAGGGACACTGGCATAGAAGAAAGTGTAATTGTCAAAGTTGCACATAACCACAAAAGTAGATTATCAGATTCTTCTCTGCTGCAATAGTCTTTAGGCTATGTGGGTTTATTCTGCCTAAAACACAACAACAGACCAGATTTTAAATGCTATGGCTCCTTCCCACACTTCCACTCTGACTGCTGATAGGTCAGCTCTGCGTAGGAAAAATCCACAGTCAAACAAGAAAATCTTTAGGACTTTCTTGCCTAACAGTTAAGTAGTAGTGCCTTCATCCTGAACTAAACAAATGAGAAATAACCACCAAACTATTACCCAACAATAACTATATACAATAGGGGGGTGGAGGGTAGGTGCGGCTACTGCAGCAGTGAGGAATTCAAGCATCCATTGTTATAGGTAAGTGCAACGTACACAGCTGTACTATCTTTATCATTTCCATTGCTGCAGTAGCCTTTAGACTATATGAGTTGATTACCAAAACCTATCCAACCTGGAAGGATATGGATGCAGGAGCTCCTAGAGAATGGTCCTAGAAAAAGAATCCAGTTTGTAATGTCTTGTAAAGCTATGTATGTAGGATCATGTAGATGCTTCTAGAATGCATGTAGAGTACACCCCTTTTCAAAATGCCATTGAAGAAGACAAAGTCCTCAAGAGGCAATAACTGAGGTAAGTCACCTGGACATAGTCTGTCTTGTCACATGTTGTCCTTTCTTAGTTCCAACATAAGAAATAAATAGCTGATCTGCTTTGCTGAAGGACTTTGTTGTGTCAAGATTGTATATGAGCTGCCTATGCAGATGTACAGTATGTAGAATCCTTTCTCCTTGATTCTGAAGTCAGGATAGAACACTATGAAATTGGTGGCCTCATTCAAAGTAAACCCTGAAACAACCGTGGGCATGAATGAGGGATTTGTTCTTAACACTCTATCCGTTTTTGAAGTCCAACTCAAATGCTCTCTTTGCAGATGTCAGAGCAACGAGAACAGTTTTCCCTGTAATTTAAGCTTAAATCTGCCTGATGTGCAGATTCAAATGGATATGTGGTTAACCTTTTCAGCACAAAATTAAGGTCCCATGAAGGAGCAACCTGTTTGCATGGTGGTTGTAAGTGTAAAACTCTTTTAAGAAACAGTTTTACTAAAAACATTGAAGAAAGTGGAGGATCCATGAGCAGACATGCTGAAATGGCCACAAAATGCACCTTGATAGAAGAGTACAGAAGGCTAGAGGCTAGTCACTGACACAAATATTAAAGCACCCAGTGGTATACAGTCCCTGTAAAGGCTCTGGTTATTGGCTACACAACAAATGGAAAATCTCTTCCACTTGCCAATAGAAGAGTTTCTAGTAGCAACTTTTCTTGTCTCTTTGACTTTTTACTGCATGTCCTCTGAAGAGGCATCTAAAAAGTATTATAACTGAATCACCCAGGCAGTAAGCTGAATATGTTTGAAACCAGGGTGCATCAAACTCTTCCTATCTTGTGTGAGCAGGGCCAATTTGTGAGGAAGCTTGTGATAATTGCCCTTTGCCAGTCCCATAAGAGAGGAGAACCAATGTTGCCTGAGCCAGGGTCACCACAATTACTTTTGCAGAGTCCCTCTATATCTTCAGAATTACCCTGGATATCAGTGAAAATGGTGGAAATGCATAAAGGAACATTTTCATCTAAAAGAATGAAAAAGCAACTCTTGTGTTGTCTGGTTTGAAAAGATGCAAAAAGGTCTACTGGAGCAAATCCTGGACACCCCCCCCCCCATTCAATTTCCACTTGTGAGGATCTATCCTGGTCCTGCTCAGCTTGGCTGTTGCTACTGTGCTGCTCTGGTAGAATGTAACATGCTTGGAGTGTTAAAGTATGCTGAAGAGCTAACGTCCAAATGATCACAGCCAGCCTGCATAAAGGGCTCAACCTTGTGCCCCTTTGCTTGTTGATGTAACACACAAATAAGGTGTTGGCTATAATCACCCTGAAAAGGTCACAGTGACCAATGATGATGGAGATTAGCATATGGATCACAGGCAGCATCTTTTTTATATATATGTACATTTGTCTCTTTAAAGAAACCCACAGGCCTTGCACCTTTACCCCTATTGGAATCTGCTCCCCCTAGTAAAATCTGAGGTATCTGCTCTCCCACCATAGAAAGGAAGAGTCAGTGGTAATTACGGCCACTGGAAATGCAAGGATAATAAGATGCCTACCCTAATGAGACTAAGGAAGAATGCAACCACTACTGAATATACTGCCTGTAGATTCTCAGAGACTGACTGGGAAATGCATGGGTTGGTATAGAACAGACCATTGAACTGAGAGAGTCCATTGTATGACCCACATGTAAAATCTGGCATGAAGGATGACCATTATTGAGACTAACAATAATGTTAACCTGTTAAAACCACAACTTTGTTAATTTTCAATAATAAAATACTCACAATTGCTAAAAATTAACAAAGTTATGGTTTTTAACAGGTTACCTTTTGTGCTATTTTATATTTCATTTGAATCTGAAGAAGTGATTACCTGAGAATGCAAAATAAAAAAGTGTTAAAGTGAGAGTTATGGAGGCTGCCGTTGAACCCAGCTCACTGAGGTTTTGGGTGAGACTTGCTGTCAGAGTTATGACTCTGTATTCTGTTAGTTTGACTATTTTCAAAGAGGTCTCTGAGTAGCATTCCTATGAATTCTGACATCTGAACAAGATTCATTTTGGAGTTTTCCATGTTTACTGTGATCCCTAGGTGAGGACATAATTGAAGTGAGGAGTCTGGCCCAAAATAGTAGATCCCTTGTGGTAGCAGTTATGAGCCAGTCATCTAAGTAAGGGAACACCCGTGGAACTGTTGCAGTCTGAGGTGCACTGCAACTATTGCTATACATCTGACAAACATCTGGGGGGTGTTAAGACCAAAGGGGAGTTCCCTGAACTGAAAATGACTATTGTACAGCTACAAGTGTAGGAATTTTCTAGAATGCCTGGCTATCTTTATGTGATAACAGATGTCCTGCAGTTTCACACAGCACATCCAGTCATTCTTCCACAGATCAGGCAAAACAGACCAAACCATGACCATCCAGAATTTTGTTTTACAAACTGGTTTAGGTGGCTGAGACCCAGAATGGACCTGAGGTCCAGGTTTTTTTTTGTAACCAAAATGAACCTTAAGTAGACTCCAGATCTTTTCTGGTCTGGTGGGACCTTTTGGATGACTTGTTTCATGACCTGGAACATCATGAAGTTTTCTTTCTGACTTTTGTAATAGAGAAGCAAAGGGAAGTGATACAACATCTGGCTATTAGTCTCTGCCCCCAATAATCTTGAGTGATGGCTAACCAGGCTAGAGGCTACAAAGATAAGCACTCCCCGTCTGCATCCAGAGTGCAGCAGTCAGCAAACTTTCATGACAGCTGGCAGCGTCTCTTGGTATAAGAGTGTCGAAACCTCCAGTTCTGCAGACTTCCTCTTCCATGAGGATGACATTAATTGCTACTGTTCCCCGTCTCCCTCTGAGGAGAGGGGTCTGTCTTCCAGAAGTGTCATGTGCAAAGCCCTGAAACTTATGAAACCATATCCTTTTGTTACCGTTTTGGTGGAAAAGTGGATACCCATGGCAGACAGGATTTTCCCATTTTGTTCACTTCGGGTAAGCATGTCCTTCATTTTGGACATAAAGAGGATGGCCCCATCAAATGTGGTATTCCAAAAGGTCATCTTGTAATTCTCCACAAAAATCACAGAGACATGCCCAGGTGAGTCATTGTGCAGCAATACCAGTGCCTGAAGCTCTAGAAGGGCTATCTGCTGCATTAAATAACAGGTGCATGGACACTTTGGAGATGACCTGAATGGTAGCCAACTGTGAATCCACAATCTTGTGGGACTCTCTAGTTAAGGTTCCTGAGAGGGACTTCCTCAGTCAAGTCTTTCTGAAATGTTGTCAAATGAGTCAAGTAGTTTAGTGTACATAATGTGAATGTCACTGAAGAGTATGTCTGCTTTTCCAAATCTGTCCAAAGCCCTGGCCTCTATGTTCAGAGGATGGAAAGAAGAGCTCCCCTCCTTGTTTGTGGCTGCTGCCACCACAACAGCATCTACTGTGGCCCCTTGCTGCACTGGGGTCTGTCTCATGGGGAAACCAAGATCTTGTCAGGTTTATGGGGCATGGGTCTGGCTCCTTCTATGCCTGCTATCAGACCAGGTCAATAATCTCATCAATAAAGAGCCACCCTGGAGTCACATGAGCCACCTCTGAAGGTCTCAAGAAATAGTGATTCATCTTGGAAGGGGACTTGATGGACAACAGCCCCTATTGCTGATTAATTCTAGGAAGGTTCCAGAGGCGATGTCTTCCAGGTGGATCCTGGGAAACCCTCCCCCTACCTCAACACCAGTATCCTTAGCAAGTGTTCAAATGCCTCCTTTTGCAAGAATGCTTCTTACGTTCTTTCATGGTGGGAGGGTCTGGGGAAGATTCAGAAGCTGACAGTGGAAGTACAGTTGTCTAAGTTTAACTTAGTACAACAGTAGATGTTTAAATGATCACTGCTGCAGTACCCTTATCTATATGGGCTATATCCTTCCAAGGATATAACAGAAGGCCAACTTCCAAGGTAATCTACCTATATATATATCTAAGGCTACTGCAGCTGCCATTAATATGCTGCACATAGTATAGTTGTGTAAGTTTAACTTACCAAAGAAGTAGATGTTTGAATGATCACTGCTGCACTAACTGCTCTCTCCCCCTCCACCCCCCCCCCCTTGTTTTTTGGTGTGTTTTTTTTTTATGCCAGGGCATGGACATTTATTTTTTTATTGTTCCTAGTATTCTCCTTTCAGGGCTTTGCCTCCCTCTCTGTCTTTGCTGGCAGGAAATCTCTGACAGGCTTTGCACCCTAAATTGTCTTTTAGTCAGCTCAATTCTAGCTGCCAAACTGTTTAGGCATGTGGAAGGTGCCCTGAAGCTTTAGAAGCTTGGCAAAATATAACCCATATAGCTAAGGCTACTGCAGTAGCAATCAATATGATGAACATCTCATTGTGAGTCTCATGGAGGCCTAACAAAGCTGGCTGCCCCAGAGGGACAGAATGAAGGAGAGGAGGATCCATAGATGTCAGAAGGGATTGTGACAGATCCAAGTACAAATGGCATACCTTTTTTTTGGACATCAAGATAATGCCTTCAAATGCCTCAAAGGTCAAGTCTGAAACCATTCCCAAAGGTGTCCCCTTGGGATCTGAAGAAACTTAAAAAGGACCCCCCTCATGACTTGATGTGGCTCACCTCTGAAGCCAACACCAGAGAAGAGCTGTTCAGCAACATAGCATCGGAGTTTATCTTAACCCTTGTGCACTGGTGCTGACTTCTCATGTCCAGGACCCCTCGAGGTTTGACATTGTTAAGAGTCAAGCAGGTAAGAAACACTGTTGGGGTTGAAGACAACCAGATTATTGACTCAGACAGAGGCATCCTGTAGGGAACACCCCAGTCCAAAACTACCAGATTTCAAGGTTGAATTGATGAGGGAGAAACCAGATGAGGGGCAGGTATCAGCACTCCAAGACGCCTCAAGAACATCAGCATCATCCTTCTGCATTGTTGACTAGGTTCCAGGGGATGCCTTGCTGGTGGGCATTTCTCATTTCTACTTTTCATTTTCACTTCTACCCTGTAGAGGGGTTATATTTGCAAGAAATACATATCACATATGATTAATGAATTTGAAAATTTAATTAAACCAATCTGTAAGAAAAACTAAATTAGAATTTCATGTTTCACTTTGCACTAGATGTGAAGTCCTCCCTTTTCTGAGGGGTCATGCTGTCTAACACATCAACATGGTCTTTTTCACAAGGACCTAGCAGTCCAGGACCCTCTGTTTAGGAAACCAGGTAAGAAGGGAGAAACAGAAATTAGATAAATTGTGCAAATTCAGAAAAAAATCTCCATTTTAGTTGGGTGCACAGTTCAGACATTCATTTTTACAAACTGACGAAATTAATATAAAGAAATGTCAGCATTTTTTTTTTCTTTTCTGGTCCTCTGCAGCCTTGATCATCTAGCTATTCAGATCCCCAGTGAGCTTTTCTTTTCCTATCCTATCAGTAAGTACTGATGGAGAGAGTCAAGAGATTTGGGCTGCCATCTATGGTTGTCTCTTTTTCCTTTTGGCTTAACTCCCTGCCCTCTTTTGGATAGGTGAACACTGCTGAAGCAGGGCTGATAGTACTGGTAGGCATGTGAGTGTTTCCACTCTTCCTGCCTTGCTATAGTGCTTATACTTTGGTAGCAACGGTGCCAACTCCCTTTGGCAATCTTCTGCTTAGTCTGCACCTAGTTTCAAACAGATGGTGCTCATACAAGGAGGCTTAGGCAACCTCAGCTACTGCCCTTCCAGCTTTTCGAGAGTATAGGGTTGTTAACCAAGACAGATCAGCTGAGTACAGTTAGGCTTTATACGTCTATATAAGAAGACAGCTAAACAAACAGCAGTCAAGTGAGTACTCACATATCTGCTATCTTTGATAAGGCCCTCTACTGTAGTTGGAATACCTTTGTTGTACACTCATTATTCATTCACATACAGTTATTCTAAAAAAAAAGAGCTTCTATGCTTGATGCAGATATGACTTGTATGGTCCTAAGATTCTCTTCTTTCACACCATAAAGCAAAAGCATGCAAAGGTACAAAACAAGAGCAGTAGTAAAGTGCAAAGGCAGGCAAAGGTACAAAACAAGAGCAGTAGTAAAGTGCAAAGGCAGGCAAAGGTACAAAACAAGAGCAGTAGTAAAGTACAAAGGCAGGCAAAGGTACAAAACAAGAGCAGTAGTAAAGTGCAAAGGCAGGCAAAGGTACAAAACAAGAGCAGTAGTAAAGTGCAAAGGCAGGCAAAGGTGCAAAACTAAAGCAGTAGTAAAGTACAAAGGCAGGCAAAGGTACAAAACAAGAGCAGTAGTAAAGTACAAAGGCAGGCAAAGGTACAAAACAAGAGCAGTAGTAAAGTGCAAAGGCAGGCAAAGGTACAAAACAAGAGCAGTAGTAAAGTGCAAAGGCAGGCAAAGGTACAAAACTAAAGCAGTAGTAAAGTACAAAGGCAGGCAAAGGTACAAAACAAGAGCAGTAGTAAAGTACAAAGGCAGGCAAAGGTACAAAACAAGAGCAGTAGTAAAGTACAAAGGCAGGCAAAGGTACAAAACAAGAGCAGTAGTAAAGTACAAAGGCAGGCAAAGGTACAAAACAAGAGCAGTAATAAAGTACAAAGGCAGGCAAAGGTACAAAACAAGAGCAGTAGTAAAGTACAAAGGCAGGCAAAGGTACAAAACAAGAGCAGTAGTAAAGTACAAAGGCAGGCAAAGGTACAAAACAAGAGCAGTAGTAAAGTACAAAGTCAGGCAAAGGTGCAAAACAAGAGCAGTAATAAAGTACAAAGGCAGGCAAAGGTACAAAACAAGAGCAGTAGTAAAGTACAAAGGCAGGCAAAGGTACAAAACAAGAACAGTAATAAAGTCAGCTCTTACATCAATAGTTTTAAGGAACTTTATACAAAGTCAGGAAATGACTGAATAACTGAAATGTATCACATATCAGAAATGAAGGAAAATGCACCACTTGAAGAACATTTAGTCAGATGTAACTTACAAAGATCAAGACACAACATTATATGAGCTACTTCAGGCTAGATCATCAGCATGGTCCAAAGGCAGAAGAACGATGTTCTAAATACTAAATTTCAGGGTCAGAGGGGAGTTGCCATGGGTCCTTCTGAAGATCAGCTAAGTTATGTCCTCATATATTTGTCAGTTCTTACTTTGACATAGGCTCCCTGCAAGATCTGATACGTTTGCATAGAATTGTCCTTGCAAAACATTCCTGATATACGCAATCCTGGTCATCACAATATTAGCCAGGGTGTTGATAGTCTTCTAGAAACAAGAGACAGAAATGTGAATTGCTTTGGATATTGCCTACTTGGCAACTGTCGAGCCCTTCCTGTCAGGTGCAAAGGGAACAACCAACTACTTTTTTGTTTTCAAAGTTCATGGCCTGAGGGAGTAAAACCATGAAGAATTATGAAAAATATGTATTAATTTGTTTTGATGTCTAGAAATATGATGAGAATAACAGAAGATAAACAGCTTAGGTGAGCAACAGTCCCAAAACAACTTTTATTAGAAAGATTCATCCTAAGGAATGTCAGTCCTTACGGACTCAGACTACAGTTTAGATCAACTGGTTTCAAAGGCAGAGGAAACAAAAATGGCAATCATTACACTTATGCAAGAGTGGAAAATAATTATTTTCCAGAGTCAGGATAAGAACATTTTTTCAAGAACATCTTTGACAGTTTACTCTGAACCAAATGCTTGCCCTCCCAAAATCAAGACATTCAAAGAAAGATTTTTGTTTATTGTTTGTTAATCAGGGTAACGGACTGGTGTACAACACTCAAACTGTACAACGCATACACACAGCTGGTTTACAATACTAATGCAGTATGCAACCCACAGCTGGATTGATATACGCAATATACTACTATAGTATAATTACCAGGACACACAACAGGACTAGTAAATGATTTCAGTACTGACAATTCTAATTATAACAGCAAAGATTCAAATTTAACTTAACAGTACATACCAGCAGCACTGAACATTATTGTTTGGTAATTCAAATGCCCTACCTATTTCTCCAGCACTAAACAAAATACATAGCTGATAAAGTTATCTAATAGTGCAATCTGACTGCCTGTGGCGTGGTAGACTATAGGGGGATGTCTCATGTGTACAATTCAAAGCACAGATCATTACTCTAAATAAAAAAAGATATGCTGACTATCTGGTTGGAAAGTTAATTAATATAGAACCCTACAGCAAACCCTTCTGGATAAATTCTCCAACAATCATTTCAGTTACCTTTATTTCAAATCAGGGAAGGTGAGTACTACCAGCAATGAATACTCCAGTGCTGAATACTACCAGTGCTGAATACTACCAGTGCTGAATACTACCAGTACTCAATACTACCGGTACTGAATACTACCAGTGCTGAATACTATCGGTACTGAATTCTACCAGAACAGAATACTACCGGTACTGAATACTACCAATGCTGAATACTACCAGTGCTGAATACTACCGGTACTGAATACTACCAGTGCTGAATACTATCGGTACTGAATACTACCAGAACAGAATACTACCGGTACTGAATACTACCAGTGCTGAATACTACCAGTGCTGAATACTACCGGTACTGAATACTACCAGTGCTGAATACTACCGGTACTGAATACTACCAGTGCTGAATACTATCGGTACTGAATACTACCAGAACAGAATACTATCGGTACTGAATACTACCAGTACTGAATACTAAAAAAGTATATACCAATCATTCAAGTCAATAAAACACAATAAATCCACACATATAACATTTTTTTGTCAGTTCTGCAATAGTTCTCCAACCATATAGAAGCACGGAATAGCTCTGCCTAAGGACTACATATCAACCATATATTATATTAATAATCATAATAATTATAATCATATATTAGAGAAAGCATATGACAGGGTGCCTAGAGAGGAGTTGTGGTATTGTATGAGGAATTCGGGAGTGTCAGAGAAGTATGTAAAAGTGGGTACAGGATATGTACGAGGGTAGTGTGACAGCGGTGAGGTCTGCGGTGGGAGTGACAGATGCATTTAAGGTGGAGGTGGGATTACATCAAGGATCAGCTCTGAGCCCTTTCTTATTTGCAATGTTGATGGACAGGTTGACAGATGAGATCAGACAGGAGTCCCCATGGACTGCGATGTTTGCAGATGACATTGTGATCTGTAGTGAAAGTAGGGAACAGGTGGAGGAGACCCTGGAGAGATGGAGATATGCTCTAGAGAGGAGAGGAATGAAGGTCAGCAGGACTAAGACAGAATATATGTGTGTGAATGAGAGGGAGGATAGAGGAATGGTGAGGATGCAAGGAGTAGAGGTGGCAAAGGTGGATGAGTTTAAATACTTGGGGTTAGTAGTTCAGAGTAATGGTGAGTGTGGAAGAGAGGTGAAGAAGAGAGTACAGGCAGGATGGAGTGGGTGAAGAAGAGTGTCAGGAGTGATTTGTGACAGATGAATACCTACCAGTAAGAATGAAAGGGAAGGTCTACAAGAGGGTAGTGAGACCAGCTATTTTATATGGGTTGGAGACAGTGGCATTGACAAAAAGGGAGGAGTTATAGCTGGATGTGGCAGAGTTAAAGATGTTAAGATTTGCACTGGGTGTGACGAGGGTGGAGAGGATTAGGAATAAGTATATTAGAGGGTCAGCCCAGATTGGAAGGTTTGGAGACAAAGCCAGAGAGGCAAGATTATATTGGTTTGGACATGTGCTGAGGAGGGATGCAGAGTATATTGGGGAAAAGATGCTAAGGATGAAGCTACCAGGTAACAGGAAAAGAGGAAGGACTAAGATAAGGTTTATGGATGTGGTGAGAGAGGACAAGCAGGTGGTTGGTGTGACAGAGCAAGATGCAAAGGACAGGAAGAAATGGAAACAGATGATCCACTGTGGTGACCCCTAACAGAACAGCAGAAAGAAGATGATGATGATGATGATGATGATAATCAACCAGAAAAACTACATCAAAGTCTAAATCTTAATCCATATCCAAAGTACATGTTTAATCATAGTCATTTCTTCAAGAGGAAAGAAGAAAAAAAAATATATAAACATCAACTACCATCTCTAAAACCATCCCATAATATCCATCATTCCATACTCACTAGCTCATTTCTTCATGAAACATGCATGTAGCAAATTCAAAATACATACCATATGTGCCATCAGCTATTTCTTTCTTGCAGTAACACTAGATATGCTCATTTAATTAAGACAGATGGTCTCCTGAATAGTGGAAGGACTGCTTACTTAATAGTGATATACTAGCTGGGACATGCTGTACATTTGTTGTCAATGCAGGCCTAGCATCCTTATGACTTAACTTTCCCTGTGGTCTTATTTCTTGCAGTACTTTTGTGGCTTGCTCAGGGTCTAAAAGGACTTAACAGCTCTTGTCATATTCCTCTTTAAAATCACTGGGTAGACAGGTTTACCTCACACTCCCTTAGCCTTGCACAACCAAATAAGAGAGACTGCCACTGTTTTAAATGTAAGTTTAATGCTTGCCTTCCTCCACACGGGGGGAATGCAGTGTTGTTTAAGCTTTTTGGCATATCACAGCTAAAGTTCTACACAGCTAATCACAAGTCTCTCAAATCAATGTTACTAATTTCAAAGGCAGATTATTATTATTATTTTTTTTTTTATTTTTAATTTGTCACGCATATTTTCCTAAGAATGCTACAATCTTGACAACTGGATGAGTGTTCTCAAATTTAATCTGGGACTAACCAGCTTCGTCCTCTTTGAGAAGGAGAAAAAGCCTTGAGGGTAGGTATTAACAAGGCATAAACTGTCATTAACTAAAATAGCTTTCAAGCTCTCATTAATTCTAGTCTTGATTTTTAAAACTACTAAGTTACACATCTGTTGGCTAACAGTAGCCATAAGATCACATTCTGACTGAGGACTCTCAAAGATTTTTTAGTTAGATGCTGACTGTGTACCCTTAATTTTTTCTGTAAGTAGTGACAAAAGTTTGCCATTTATACCACATAAAAGAACAATTTAGAGATGTCTAACATCTCAGATCACCTTTCTTTTCTTATTTCCAATGAATTCTTTTTTATCAGTTAACATACGTTCCTGCTTACCTGTTAACAGACATATTTTTATCCTCATATGAATTGTATACAAATTTTCTTATTTGTTCTTTGATCTTTCAAAGTAATAACTATATTTTACTTATTCATAATTTTGAGTTTTTCATAACTTTTAATAGAATTTTATTTCTAAAAACCGCCAAAGCTTAATTAATCCTATTCCCATATGATATATGGTTCAAATCCCCTAAATCCAACATCACTCCAGTGTCATCATAGTTCTTAATAAAACACAAAAATTCTACCAGTAGACAAACCACACTAGTAGGCAGAAATCAAGACTAAGTACAAAGGGAAGCAGCAGTGTGGAAACATAGCAGTCACAGTTCAAAATATCCACAGATAAATGCATATACAAACTGGTAAGTGCTTTTGCTCCAGTCTCCAGGTTCTGAAGAAGCTATGATTTCATAGCAAAACCACTTATTAGCTTGTATATGCATTCAACTTGGATTTATTTTACCTGCTGCCTACTTTACCTTTGGATATTTTGAATTGTGATTGCTGTGTTTCCATACTTGGATTTATTTTACCTGCTGCCTACTTTTTATGATTGCTGTGTTTCCATACTTGGATTTATTTTACCTGCTGCCTGCTGTTTGCTGCCTACTTTACCTTTGGATATTTTAAATTATGATTGCTGTGTTTCCAAACTTGGATTTATTTTACCTGCTGCCTACTGTTTGATGCCTATTCTATCTGTAGATATTTTGAACTGTGACTGCTGTGTTTCCACACTGGTGCTTCTCTTTGCACATAGTTCTTGATAAGTTTAATAATTTTATTTTAGCGTTTAATAGTTCAGTAAAGCAGTTCTTGGTGCTTATTTTTACAGGCTAAATCTGATCACTACCAGAAAGAGGACATATACTGTCAAATAATGTGGCCAGTATGATGTATTAAAGCAAATTAAGTCAAAAATATTGTTACTTCTATGTGGAACAGCTACAACATGCTCTGTCTAGTTAACAATTACCTTTGTAGCAGACCTCTCATTTGTGCACATTTGCAAAGTAAGATGTTTAAATGAAAGCAGGCTGAAGCTGCCTCTCAAAATAACTTCACATTCAGACACCAAAGGAAGTGGTTCAATAAAGTGACCAACACTAAAATAGGTAAAGCAGTTTAAAGTAGAAATCAGGCCACTGGACTGGCCCACCCCATGGTTTGCAAATGTATAATAAGTAAGTAACTAAATAAATAAAAATAATGTTGCAATGATCCATAGTTACCTTATTTTTCTGGTCTTATTTGTAATCCTGTCTACTGTTCACCTTTTTTTTGTTTGCTATCTCAAAGTTAAGAAGGGCAAATAGTTAAATGTTGTTACAACAAGCAAATACCGAGCTTGTGCCAGTCATTTGAGCAATGTTTAATAATTCACAGCAGTGTGTGGGAGACACCTTGCCACAGAACATAAATGTATATCTAGCTAGTCACAAGTATTTTAACTTACTAACATAATTTGCTCTATACATTTGGTATAAGCTATCATATATCAGCAAACACTCTCACAGGCATATGTAAGTATTGCTATATTTGATGTAACTCATACAAGGAAAAAACAGTCTGCTTCATATGGAGTATCTATATTTTTTGGTTGGCTTTTCTGACTAGTGTGCATTTTCTATATCTGCAGAAACCTGTATGTCTGTTGTGCCTGCTTCCACAGTTTAAGCATTGTAATTAGCCTTTCTGGGAGTTTCTACAAGTGAGCAACTTTTTGTTCTAGTAGAATGTTTGCTACTTTTGGAAAATCCTGCTTCATTTTTATAAATGATGATGATGGCGATAATAATAATAATAATAATAATAATAATAAAGACAGCAGAGTGTACATGGCATGATTTTCATACTGTCCCAAAGGGTATTATAAAGCCTGAATCCAATAGTCAAATACAGCAACTTAATGGTATCATGACAACCATTAAAATCTTAAAATGTACACTTGTAGGCAGATCAGTATACTGACTTCTAAGTAAAAATTAAAGTAAAGAAAATAGCCCAGATATCAGTCTGTGAATTCATAAAGCTCTTAGGTAATGCAGACAGGAAGAGTGCATGTTGCAGAAGTCAAGAAGGCTTATGCCATGACAGGGTCATTGTGTACTTCTTTGAAAATGTAGATGCTCTTTCTGGTACAAAAGGTGGGTTACGTTTAGTCTGAATGACCTGTGTCACTGATGAGCAGACAGACAGCTAGTACAGTCACCAAAGGCAAGGGCATGATGGGATGTATCTCACGAGAAGGTGATGGTTGATCACCGGTGTTAATACACCAAGGTTGCCAGCTGAGAGGGATAAGCTGTCCTAGTCTGATCAAAACTCATCACATACACAACCCACCTTTTCAACATCTGAACTGCAAGTATCATTAATACTGCAGGTATCGGCCTGTTCATGGGGACTTAGTATTAAAGAAGTACCAAGTGCTGCCTGTAATACTTTTAGTAACAATCACTATGAGTAGTGAAAAATAGCAGCACCCTAACTGTCTACTTCAGAATTAATCGATCATTGGAATAAAGACACTTTTGCCACCTCTGTCTGATACGGCATAATAACTCTGACAATGTTCCATTGTACGGCACCCATAATACCCTGAACTAAGCCATACTTCTCAACCTCTTAGTGCAAGAATTCTGAAGAAAACCAAAAATAATGGGGGTAAAATACCCAAAAATAGGGACGGTTTTCAAATATTGCTCTTATAAACTTAGAAAGTTGATAGAATAACAGGTTTTGTATTAGCTGGATTTCTTGAAGGGTATGAAGTTTGGAACTCAAATATCTGTCATTATTTAGTGACTTTGACCCTCAATGATTTGCCTGAAAATCATAAATTTATGAGGAAAGATGAAAAATAAGAGTAAAATATCTTGGCAGTTAAGAGCGATGTCCCTAACTACCTCTTTACTAGGGCGTATCATAGTATTGAATTGGCATAGGTCTTGAAGACTTTCTCTGTAAATCCAGATGGCTGTATCAAATGTTTGGCAAACTATGTAGTTGTCACAACTACCATTTTATAAAATAAATAAGCATGTTCTTGATGCAATGTAAGCTTGAGATCAGATGGACAGAAAACTGAAGAAAAGGTTAAAATGTTTATACACCAGTAGTTTGAGAACACGTTCAGAAAGACATATCTAAACTAGTGTGTGGAAATAGTAGTATTTCATTGTGGAGACCTTTTGTCTGTCTAACCTGTAACTCAAGATATAGCACGACCACATGTTTATTTTCAGTCTGTTGCATACAGTTTTACATGTTTTACCACTTGTAGTATCACACTTAATAAGAAGCCTGCTGAAACCGGAGTTTGTGGGTTCCAATGTCACTACATTAGAAGCCTTCTACAACACATTGAAGTGAAATGTGGAAAGCTGACCTGCCAGTTTTAACACCAAATGCACATTGAATGTAATAAAAATAGGCATATAATGTGGTCGTTGTGTACCATCATTTTGTTTTCTATAGACATAGTAATCATGAACTGCGACTTCCTTTTCTGACAGCAGAGAACACTGCAAGCGGACAGTCGCACAAGAATGAAACTACTCCAAAAGCCCTGCTGAATTCATGGCTCCGTATATAGAAATGAACTCACAAACTACTGGGTCTCGGGAAAGTTACAGTAATACCAACATTATTCATATACATTTCAAATATATCTATATCACAGTACCATTTAGGACATGCTTACACTTATAATTTTATATGATAAAAATGTTGATTTTATTACTTTGTTGTATGTGTACGGTAGTATTCTCAAGTCTCATATTCCGTTCCCTTCTGTGTTTCCTTCACAAATGGTGCTGGTCTCTGTTCTGCAGCAATGATTTGGGATACTGTAAACATATTTATGAATATAGAAGAAGATCAAACAGAAGTGTAAACATCATCTCGCAGCTGAAAGTCTTATCCTGAACAATAAAAAACATCAAAGTGAACAATAGCAAGAAAACAAGTTACACAGTCCTGTGAAATGAATTGTTTTCTGATTTCTAAAACCTGCAGCTAGTGACATATATAATGTCAAAGTACTGGACTAGCATTACTTTACTTGATGCAAAAGTGTTTGATAGGCAGCACTTTTAAAACTCAACAATAAAGGTATATACTTTGTAATGGTGTCACTTCTGCACAGTACAGTGAAGTTACTGTCAGACAGCCAGTGTTCACTGACATACCTCTTAACTGCAACACTGTCAGTATAGTACTAGGATTCTGGCCCTCACATTTATCCTTGCTGCTCATAGATTTACTGATATTCAAAATAAAGACAGACCTAGTTATTAAATAAATAAACTAGGCCTATACATAATTCTCTGTCAATAACTACATGAGGTCTACTAAATAAAGACCTAGTGTGAAGAATAAAAAATGCTTTTCTTTTTGACCCGTTGCTATGATTTTTTTAAAGGCCAATAATTTTTCATTCTTGGAGGCTGAGATGTATGTTTATTGACACTTTTTTCACTTTTGTTTGATCAGTCATTTAAGTGGGTAGACAGAACACTCCTTGCATAACATTTTCAGCCATGACTTGGATAATATACTTAATGCAGAATTACAAGGTATAGCATATATAAGGTGTAACAATATGGGCTAATTACAACAGAATTACACAGTATGAATTAATAATATGTAACATACTCAAGTAATATAGTCATAAATTCTAAAAAAGAAACTAATACTTTTATTAATACTAGAAGAGTGAAAGGGAGAAAAATATATGGCTACAGTCCCCAGTCAGAAGTAGACTAGAAGCAGAACAAAATACTCAGTAGATTAATGCAGTGCATGGAGAACACAAGAGTAAACAATTGTGGCATCAAAGTTTACACATACGTTTGCAAAAAAACAACACAGCTGCAAAACATGTATCAGTCATTGGACTGATGGTTATCAGAGGGTTAATACTGAATTACAATGGAATAAATACAGAGAAAACAACTGGGTCAGAGCATGTCACTGATAGAGCCAGTACTTTAGTTATATGAACTACAAGAAAAGATCAGCAACCCAGCTAAGTGTTCAGTAAGAGTTGGCAAAGTGTAAAGAGGTGAGTTATTCATAGATTGTGTTAAATGCAGTTTGCGACTTTGTACCATGTATGTACAGACGTGCAGACCCTAACACAAGGTGTAAACAGATGAGTTATTCATAGATTGTGTTATGTAATTTGTGACTTTATAGCAGGTATGCACAGATGAGCAGAAACTAATACAAGGTATAAAGAGGTGAGTTATTCATAGATAGTGTTAAGTGCAATTTGTGACTGTATCAGGTACATACAGATGTGCATAAACTAACACAGGGTGTAAAGAAGTGAGTTATTCATAGATGTGGCATATCTCATTACTAAGGGTTTTGCATCCAGGAAGAAAGAGGTCATTGTCTCTTTCTACTCTTCCGTCATTAGGCCAATCATCGAGTACAATGCTCCATTTGGCATGTACCTCAGTAGACACCTGCAACAACTGGAGAGGCCGCAAAAGTACCCCACAAAGAGAATCCTAGGCCTTAAACACTTGTCCTATATGGACAGACTCAAAAAACTCCAACTATTCTCTGTCTCATATTACCTACTTAAAGGTGATCTCTGCTTGACTTACAAAGCCATGTCTGACCCAGCTCTGTTAGAAATGCTACATCTAAAGAAATCCCAATCCCTCCGCACCACACTATCTAGAGACCTCAACCTCATTACCACAATCAACAGAACATGCTGGAGGGACAGATTCATAACCCAGAGACTGCCCATGCTATAGAACAGATTTCCCATACATGTCAAACATAGCACCTCCCTGGCCCTCTTCAAGAGATATCTTGATGAGTGGATGGGAAATAGAAAATTCAACCCGGGGATCACCCCAGTGGCTTTACTCGACTGAGGCAGTGGGAACTAAGGTTGGGTGGCATGATGCCAGGGTAATCCTATGGGCTAGGCTTGTGATGGCTCCAGGACAATTAGCCTAGTACACACCTATAAACCTATGAACCTATAAGTTAGAAAATCCAGAAAGTTTTGAATCAGGGGCTCTGTAAATAACAAGTAAGCTTTAATAAGATCTGTTTTACTACCAACCTAGACCACAGTTTTTTTTAACTACAGTTTTTTATGAGTTCATGACAGAGGATCATCAGAGATTCCTAAGCTAATGACCCTAAAGCCTTTTTAAGCCTAGCCATTCATTCATCAATTTTTCTAATTATGAATGCCTATGGGCTACAATGGTTTTGGTATATACTTGTGCCTTAAGGTATATACAAACTGCCCCTGTCCATAAGGGCTACAGGCAACAACAAGCCAGGAGTGAACTTGCAATTCCCATATTGGTCCAAACTGCATTGAATACGGTTAGGGAAGAACTCTGTTTCACATGAATGGGGAGTATCTTCCAAAGAAAGGGTAATCTGTGGGGCACATACCTGTCTCTCCAAGATATTTTGTTCATATCACAGAAGTGGTTTAGATTCTTAGATTGGGCAATTCTAGTGCTGTTTATTTTGTCAATATGTAGCAGATCAGGGCTGGATCAGAGAATGCCTTGTAGGTTATGCATAGATTACCCCTCAGTAGTCTGTAGGAGACAGAATACAGGGACAGGGCTTTGAGGCAGTCCACATAGGACATATTACTTATACCCTGTATTCTTTTAGTGAGAAACCTCTGTGGATGTTTTAGCTGTTGCAAATGCCTGGTCAGGTAGATGCTGAGGGGGTACATTGTACTTGTTTATTGGTTTAATAAGTGCAGAGTATAGTGGGATTACAATCCCCTTATATTTGGATCCCATGCTCTTACTTTGTAAGTTGCACCACATAGAAGGCTTTTCTGACCATTAAGGACACATGGTGATCAAAGTTCAGTTTACTGACAACCTGGGTTCCCAAGTCCCTTACCATTAAGTCTAATCTTGGAGGAGTGTTATCAATTTTGTAATTTGCAGGAATGGTAGTCTTCCCAAAGGGTATAATTATACTTTTTGCATGGGGTTTTAGGCTATGGCTCTAGCACCAGATATTTGTCTGTGTCAGAGCCTCCTGGAGGATATCTACATGTTTGGTAGATTCAGTGATTGCACTCAACTTGCAGTCATCAGCAGATTTGGTTAACCAAAGGTTTTCTGCATTTGCCTTGACTTCAGAGAAGTAGATTCCAAACTGAAGAGGTACCAGTACTGAGCCCAACATGTCACCATTACCTCTTGGTGGAAATGGATCCCCCACAGAACTTCATGTGCTCTATATGTGAGCCATTTGACTATCCATCGAATGGCATATGGATTTATGCCTAAATTTGTGAGTTTGTCTATAATCCTAGAGTGAGGTATTGTGTCAAATGCCTTTGCTAGGTCAAGATAGGCAGCTTTTACCATTTGCCCTCATCCATGGTTCTAGTGACATTCTTGAATAATTCCACCAAGTTTAGTAGACATGAACTGCCCGTGGCAAAAATGAACTGGGATGGGTCCAGTGTTTTACGATATTCTATGACTTTATCAGGTTCACAATCATTCTTTCCATGGCCTTTCATATAAGACTAGTCAAAATTTTGCATCTGTAGTCCCCTGGGTCTGTTGATGGTCCACCTTTAAGTAGAGGGATGACTGTTGCAGTCCTTATTCCCTATGGATTAAGCCTGTCTGGAGGATGTGGTTAAATAGAAATTCTAGTGAGCCTGACGGGTCATCTTTCAACCTATTGAGGAGGTTTCTGAAATATTATTAGGATCCACTGATGCGGTGTTTTTAGCTGTGAAGACTGCAATGAAGACCTGTTCTTTAGTGAGAGTTGGAGGAGAAATGGTAGAGGGCATTTCCTGGGCAGGGGGGACTGGTGGTAACAGGAAGATGAAACTGGAGATTTATCAGCTTTTATCGGTTTGCTGGGAGCTCAGCCTTTATATTTATTTCAAATGTCACCATTTTGTGATCTGATATGACCAGTGAGGACATTACACAAGGGGGGGGTGTCAAATTTCCTCATATTTGTGAGTAATTTATTCAGGATATTTGCACCCCTAGTAGGTGTGCAGACTAGCTGTTCCATGGTGCTTGTATTGACAAAATCCAGGAATCTTTGAGGCTACATGTTAGCAGTTGTGTATGTATCCCAGTTTATCATGGGATAATTGAAATCACCCAAGAATATGGTATTGGGCAGAACTGTGAGTAACTCCAGTACATTCAAGTATGTGGTATGGTTATCCTGGGTCACAGACAGTGACCTATAGCTAGCAAGGATATGGTACTGGACTTTACCTAAGGTTAGTTGGACATGGAGTAGCTCAAAGCATGTTATATAATTTGACCAATTGTGAGGTGTCCTTACTTTTTATGCAAATTGATACATCTCCACGTCTTGTCCCTCCTTGTGCAGTAGCTGGTCTAAATGTGTGAAAAAGTATTATGACCTTTTAATGTCAGGGTGCCTTTCACAACTTAAAACCATGTCTCAGTAACTGCACAGATGTCAACACCCTCCAAGGTGAGAAGCGCTTCCAGGGGAGAGGAACTTCTTGTTGAGACTCCTAGCATTAAGCAGTAACATCTTTATCTTGCATATAATTTATCATGTTGGAAAGCTTATCAGATTGGCATTGCCTAAAAAAGGCACTATGGTGGTTGTTATTTTGGGCAATATCCAAAAGCCTAGTGGGGACAGGTACAGCCCATCACATGCAGAGCAGTGTGGTCTGTTGATCATGTCCTCCCAAGCTGACAAATACTGAACCCCCTTAGAATGACATCAGTAACTATGCCAATTGTTACAACAATCATCTTCTGTTTATATGGTAGTTTCATTCTTGTAGAAGGTAGAATGATGCTCAGTGCTGGGTTCTTACCTGCCTGGGGCATATAATCTGAAAGCTCTATCATGTTTCTCCTCACAGTGTACAAGGAAATATGTATCAGGTCATTAACATCCACATGAACTATGACAGAGTTATACTGGTACTGTGATTCAATGCCCTGAGTGCATGTGTGATCTGGTGAATCCTTGCCCTGCATAGGCAACTTACTGTGATGTGACTGCCTTCTTGCTCAGCCTGGTGAGGAGGGCATAAGTGCGTCTCACAATAGAATCTCTAATGACCAATATATTGAGTTGTGTGGCACTTTGCCTTAAGGGTTAGAGGATGAGACATTGCAAGATGTGACTGAATGGGTCCTGGGGAGTGTGGTCTTTGTAGAGTGTTTGAGATGTTTGTGGTCTTTGTGGAGTGTTTGGGAGGTGGCTGAGGGCAGTATATGGGAGGCCTTTGAGGTTTGGGTAGATTGCATTTAAGAACCTCGGCATAAATGAGTTTAGGTGTCTTATCCATTGTAGGTGTAGTGTGTGTCTGTTACTGGCAACCTGTCTGGAGATATCAGGGTCTGTATGCTTGAGTTTTGCCTCCAAAGACATGGTGTAATTACATCTCTTGCATACAGTGTCAGTCTACTTGAGAATAAGGTGGTTGTCAGTAAGCAAGAGACAATTGCTACCTTGTCATAAGGTGCCCATTTCTACCAGGCTGGCTACAGAGACAGTAGGAAAGTGCACATCCATGGCTGTGAATACTTTTTTTCATTCTACATGGGGTGATGCAATAAGTGTTTGGAGCTGTTGGGCTGGGAGGAATGGTCGAAAATTGATTTAGAACAACACTCTTGGGAGACGGCTTCTCAGCAGGCAAATTATCTGCTCTACAATCAGCTAGATCCTGAAGAAGTTTTATATGGGAAATTACACCGCTAGGTGCCTGCTTCTATACAGGGCACTGCAAACAAGGGCAGCACAGCTCAGCACATGTTATAGGAGAGGAGTTGGAGGGGAATTCAACCAGCAAACAGTAAAAATGCAGTGTAAGTGTTTATATAAGGCTCAAATCCTGCTTAATTCACAGTTCTCTCACTATTGTGATATATACTACCAAAAGTAAAATGCAAACAGAAAAAAAGGTGTAGAAATGTAATAAATGAGGCACAAATCATGCAGCAATCCACAGTGCTGCCACTATTGTAAGTGAAACTACAAGACTAGACTAAGGTCCCTGGGCCAAGTAAAATGCAAGCATAAAAGAATGAAATAGAAATATAATAAACTGGGCTCAGATCCTGCAGCAATTCACAATCCTCCCACTATTGTGAGTGATACTACAAGACTAGACTAAGGTTCCCAGTCAAAGTAAAATGCAAGCAGAAAAAAAATGCAGTAGAAATGTAATAAATGGGGTCAGATCCTGCAACAATTTACAATTCACAATTATATGAAACAAGATAACTCAAGCTTTAAGAGTCTAATGATAGTGTCTTATCAGTTTGAGCTATCAGTGTCCAGTGTAAATAGCACTAGGAGGGGCTTGAAGACTATAGAGTACAATAAGGGTGGGCAGCTACAAAAGCACCAAGTTTAAAAAACACAAAATGAGTCAGACAGGTGGGTGGGAAATAAGCCAAAAACAAACCAAAAATCAATGCAGTCAAAGAGCAGTTTTAAAGTCAGAACTCTTGTAGCTGACGAGAAATTTAGGTGAATACCTTAAAGAGGAAAACTGTTTCTCAGCTCCTCCCTATAATTAGCAAGGTCTAATTCCTGTTCAATGAATGAATGCAAAAGGAATGTTTCCTAACTGACCCTAGCTACTTTTAAGACTTCAAGGAAAAAAACACTAAGCTCGGCACAAGGCCGGCGTTAGGCTTGCACCAACCGTGTGGCATGAAGCTGGCGCAGTAGCGCCAAATGCATATTAATGAAGGCATGCTGCCGCCACAGCCACGTGCACAGGAAAGGAGCGCGAGTGCATAGGGCGTGTCGAAGTGCCGCACAGTGGCGTGGAAATGTCAGCTGTCGACGTGCAACCTAAAATGCTTGCATATAACAATTTGCAAGCAATAGTAATCACATCTGTCAGTGTCCGTGGATACTGAAACGTATGCAAAGCATGCAAGACAGTTCCTGTGAACACAAAATGAAGAAGCAAACACAAATGCATGGTAGGGAATAATGGGTCCCTATCCCTGGAACAAATGACATTGAAAACCGTGTGCCCGTAGTCCAACGCAGTGTAGATAGTTATAACAAGTAGAAGTGAAATGCATCATATGTTAGCGCGCCACCAATAGGTAGGTCCAGCCCAATGGTCAGGGTCACCAGCTGACCCATATTGTGAGGAAGAGTACACAGCTGGGGTTGTTTTGTCCATAACAAAAAGCACAATAAATGTAAATATCTAGCGACCATATGACCGAATTATATCCCACAACGCATGTAACAGTCACATACAATAGGTATGTCCGTATTTAACATACCATATGTAACAGGAAATAGAATAAGCATGTAAACAAAACAGAAGGAGCATATAAACTGCTACAACAATAAGGCAACATGTAGGCTGAAAGGAACAGTATTATCCGTAGCGTTGACTGTGGGTACGTGTTGTCCAGTACAATCGGATATGTGTCTGGAATATATCCCATCCTGGACATAGGAAAAGGTGGCATCCTACCAATGATTAGAACAGTCGGCCAAAATCCGCACATCCGCGGTCCAAGCCATACTTGTCAGGATGTGTCACAGTTGAATGGGTATTACCCGGGTATACCATGTCATGAAAGTTAAGTATGGGCGTGCACCTATGTGCGTGAGGAATGGCATGTGGAAGGTCAAACATGGTAGGGTAGTCCACCATACAGGTACCTGACATATGTAGGGTATGCAATGTGTTACCTTGACCGTGTCATGGGCCATTAACCAAAGCAGTGATGGATGGAGTGTCAGGAATATTTGTGTGTGTGTGTGTGTGGGGGGGGGGTAATGGTATAATCCTCAAAGGCGAGACTGTGTCGTATGCAGAATAGGTGAACTGGAGGTGTATAAGGGAGCAGCGGGTGAAGCAGAAAGAAATACAAACAGCATGTATACAAATCTGCAATACAACCAGACAGGCCATACTGTAGAACACAATCCCACAAACATATGAATATTAAAATGCACAATACAAATGTACAGAAATGTCACCGGCACATACCCACAGATTGGTCCAGATGGAACTGGCCATATCAAGTGCAACACACCTGGATGCATAATGGACTACCCAGCATCCCCTCCACAGCACACAACCCACACCCATACCTGAATGTCCACCAAATCCAGCCATACTTGGCCTACTAGTTTGGCGCAGTCACATCTACACATAGTGACCACTACACATATGTAGTAGGTACTGTCACCCTAGGCCATTTCAGGATTGCAAACTATGTATCCCTTGTATGTAAAACCCTCAGCATATTTTCCTAATGCCAGAAGGATGGTCGGTATCGGTCTTGTTATTATTGGTCTTGTTAAATTTTTGGATATCCCTCATGGTATAAGTAACCTGTGTAAACATTAGAATGGGTATCAAGTCACGATGTCCAGTCCTGTAGACATCTGGACGCAAGTTGGAATGTGCAGTAGTGGTGCACGAGACTGTCCATCCCTAGATGGTCATGAAGAACCTACTACCCAGGATCAAACACCTGCCCGTGACACACGTGTCCCGACACGAATAAATGAGAGAATATATTGCACACATTCACATAGCGGCACATGGAATAAGGGTGATGAAGGCACTGACGTAAACAGGATACCCCCGATCCACTGTGTGAGGGACAAGTACTGCGTGGGTAGGTGTGACCTGACCAACAATGATACAATGCCAAATGTCCTGTGATTGTAGGAAATAACTATGTACCATACTGCATGTAACAGTTGCCTAAAGCGGTCACATCAGGATAGAATAAACGTAATTCATACAAGAAACAGGCAAACAACCAAAGTGCTAAAGGTATAGGCTCACAGCTAGGAAACTAATGAATGTTCTAACCCTGCACTGACCATGGCTATGTGTTGGCCTAAACAATCTGGTGTCCCCAGTAGGGTTACCACCTGTCCCACTTTGCGAAGGACAGTCCCTCTTTGGGCAGTTGTGTCCAGACAAAACATATTAAAAATGTCAAATGTCCTGAGATTGTAGGACATAATTATGTCCCATATGTTATGTAATAGTTGCATAAAATAATTATTTCTGTATCTAAAATACCTAAATGTTACAAGAAACAGAATAAGCAACTAAACTGCTACAAGAATAAGCTTTTATTTAGGCAAAAAAGTAAAGTTCTATCCCTTGTACTGACCGTGGGTATGTGTCAGCCTGTAAATTCTGAAGTGTGTTCCGAAAATGTACCACTTTGGCCATTTGCAAAGATGGCAACCCTAGTCCCCAGAATATATCCCAACCTGTATATATGACAATGTCAACCCTACCAATGGTCAGAGCATTTGCACAATAACTGGCCAGCCTCTTAACCACTCACAAAGCCAGTGACCTTTGGAGGAAAGGTGTTGAATGAGAATGACTACTTACAACAATGAAGAGTAATAGACGCATTTAACTGCAGAAAATTAGTAGTATTACGAATCTGTCAACATGTTCCAAGTTAATAGTACTAATATGGTAGAAGTGTCCGTGATTGTCCCTGAGTTGTCATAGCTGTGTCCCTGTCACTGTAGAAACGCGTCCCCGATTATCAAAGAGGTCGGTACACGTAAGTACACCAACCAACTGTCACATCTGTTGACAGGACTATTGCATACCTGTAGTTAATTTATAACTGATGTTCAGAATAATATTCATTGTATCTATAAATGAATGAAATAGTCAAATGGGAAGGGAAATACGTGGAAACCCCCCCACCCTGCATTATGTAGTGGAACCACTCCCCACCCTAAATTATGTAGCGCCGACCTAATAACGTGGTCAGAGGTGCCCAAACACCTGCGTCTGTAAACACAAGTAGAATGTTAAAAGCTGGACTAACTTTGTCCATGTGCTACATCTGATATTTGAACAGCGCCAGGGCAGTTCGAGTCACCAGTCAGACAAGCGTAAACCCAGACCAGTACATGAACACCCTGGCAATCAAACACGCCTATGTGCGAGGACTATAAGCGTAGGAGTTCTGAATATTCTTGGAGTGAGTAGACATGCAGCACGGATCCACAGCAGTAGGAAACAGGGAATGTCATAAGTGTAGTACTGCGGTTTTCCCAGCAGGAGAATGGATGCCTGCTGTGTAAGGGAATTGGTGAGGCGTATGTCAGAGTAGCTATGAACCATGGGTATACATATAAATGAGCCAGAACAACAATAGTGTAGTGGTTAGAGCATCCACCTAACGTGAAGGCATTCCCGGTTCAAGTACAACTATAGCACATATTAATTGTGTAATGAATGCCTCTGTGCTGTAAAGCCAACATTTATACATGTAAAGGTGACCGTGTTCACATGGGTCCGTTAACTGGATTCCATCAAAGTGGTACTTTCATAAGGAATAAGGCACATGTAATCCCAAAGAAGTGCCAGTAAACAAATGTAACTCAGAATAAGTAGATGCAAGTGCGCCTGCGTGGGTGTACACAGATTTTAGCATAGCAAATGTATGTTGTCTTGTACAGATGTAATTTTTTTATATAGCGATATATATTTAGATAGATAGATGTGTGTATAGAAAAATATCCACAGACATAACAGAAATATGCAATTATATATGTATGTATATATATATATATATATATATATATATATATATACATATAGATATATATATATATATATATATATATATATATATATATATATATATAGATAGATATGTAAGGAACGCCGAAAGTCGAAAGCAAACATAAGGGTTGTGAAGGGAATCTAGAGCAAGTAAGGCATTATAAAGTGCTCGCAGCATATGTCAGATAAAGCTGCACAAGTGTGAGTAGAGCACCACTATTCACACCAGAGGCAGGGTTATACCAGTGGCCATAACATCGTTGAAGTGTTACGTCAACATTGTAAACAGATGGAATGTAGTACATGTTGCGACCACCTACACTTGTAACCTGCAAATCGTTCGTAATTCATAACACCAGGAAAGGCACGTATGTGCAAATATGAATGGATGGTGAGCCTGTGAATACATGAGGCAGTACAAAATGTGTGTAGGACCCCAACGCTCTGGAGAGGGCAATGTGTAAAGGTGTGTCATGGCTGCGATAACAGGTGTATAATGGCTGGTATGCGTGGGAACTCAACACGGGTGTGCTGGAGAAACTATGGATATGCGATTATGGACACAGGAGTGCTAGGGTATGTTGCGCCGGTTGCAGTGGAGTGGCCTGTGGAGGTCAGCTAGTACGTAGGTGCGATTCCCAGATAGAGCGTCGTCTGCATGGAGACATGCGTGAATGAGCGTATCGTTGTCGGACATTGTGCATCAGGGCTGGCAGCCCGGCACGTAAAACCTAAACGCCATCCATGAGTGGAACGGAGTTCTGCTGTGACAACCCCAAACCGTGAAAAGCAGAAAGGCACAACGACATGCAGACATCAATATGTTAACGTACAATCTCAGTAACACAAACACTCATTCTATTAACATTAATAATATGAATGTGCACAGAAACAAACACAGTAGCAGGAATAACGGGCTGCGCATACGAGTAATAGGTTGAATGACACTATAACATCACACTTATCAGCGGCACCCCAGACATGAAAAACGTGCAACATCTGTCCGCTGTATAACGTGCAGTATACTGATCACAAGTTCACCGGAATGAAGTGTCGGTGTCATAATGACTAAGGCAATAGTATGCTGTTGAAGCAGAGATAAAACCCAATATGCATGTGTAAGTGTCTATGTCCGGGAAATGTTTAGGTTAACGGACACACAGCTGTATATATAGATAAAAACGTATATATATATATATATATATATATATATATATACATATATATATATTTATATACACATATACATTTATACAGATATATATATATACACACAAAGATATACTACAGATATATATAGATAGATATATATACACAAACAACAGTTATTGATATAGACATATACACACAAAACAAATATGTCATTGTAGATATACACATGTACATAACTAGGTTACTTTACAGCAATTAGGGGGTAGCATATATACAGCTCGGGCATATGTGACTGGGAGGTCCAATAAATAAACGTTGAACCCCCCACATCACCCAGCTAGGCCGGTCAGACATACAGACAGGCAATAAAGATTACTACACTGCTGCTGTCCAAAACACCGGCAGGACAGTAGCAGTGGGAGATATCTGCAAGGTCTACACTTTAAACATGGATAACGGTGTCCCTTGCGGGACCCCAAAAATTCACTGTACGTGTGAACCTGGTGTCATTGATGCGAGCAGGATGTAGGTGTACATGGAACAGTAGGTTGTGCAAGTGTGATAATACATGGGTTGACAAAACGTACGACATGTGTCCCGAGATGGGGAGAGTGGGCAATGTGTAGGGGTGTGCTCATACCCCAGCTGCACTCACAGTAAGTATATGTCATGAGTGCTGTAGAGAGGTGCCAGGTAGGTGGACCATGGGTATGCAATAATGGGCTTAAGTGTGCAGGTGCTGGTTGGCAGAGATGTAGTAGGCCCGCCCAGTGGAAGTCATTAATATTCCTATGTGGGCATAGCAGACGCCTATACGTCCCAAACCTGAAGAGCACATCTACCGGATAGTCTGTAAACCATTGGGGGAACACATAGGGACCAAATCAGTGCCGTGTACCTGATTAGCATGGACGTCCATAGTTATGAATCAGAATGTAACAAAGTCCAAATAAACACTTCCAGAACTAATGATATTAGGTGGACAGGTGGCGGAATAGAGGTTATGACAGGTGACATGTACGAGTCATAAACGGCATGTACCTAGACAAACGTGAATTAATACATATGCTCTGTGACTGTCAATGTGTCTGGTTAATAGAACCAATTGTCTAAATGTGTCCCACAGGGTGTTATGCAGTGTTCCTGATACAGTGTTCATTCTCCCCCATTGGTATGTGAGGTCTGCTAGTGACGGAAAGTGCATAATCTGATGACCACCTCAGGAAGATGATAGCGTAATGGATGGTTCCAGACCCATACGCCTGTGAGTGACACACCCGTCTGGGCAGTTATGTCCTGCAAAATGAATGTTATGGCATATGGCCTGTGAGTTCGGGAAAGGAGGCCATATATTCTGTGTAGTGGTGTCAGAAATTAATTTGTTGTATCAGAAACAGCTACATGTAATAGGAAACAGTATTAGCAATTATAATGCTACAAGAATAACCTTAACATTTGCAAACCGTGGAAGTAGTCAGTTCACAACTGGCTGTGGGTATGTGTTGCCTTGACACATGTGATAGCTCTACATATAGGATCTATAGGGCCGCCACCAATCTGAATGGCCAAAGTGGGACCTGCTCTGTAGAAATGTCAGACATATCAGGGCAGAACATACCTACAGCCATGCATAGTACAGCAATATACATATCTGCACAAATCAAAGCGTAGTCTAGCAGCTGTAAAGTTGCTTATGCTACTACATATAACATATCGATGTGTCAGGTATACAAGACCCGTAACAAGCAACCACTACAGACACGTAGAATATGAGAATGTCCCCTAATCAGGACAGTTGCAATGGCTAGAGTATCGTCACATGACATATGCCTAATGAGGGACTGTCCCATGCAAAGTGGGAAAGGTGTCATTCCTACAGTCTCCCATCATGCAATCTGAAAGGTGGGAAACGTACAGTAGGTATGAGGTAGCATGACTCGCCGGACAGCTGCGTTAACAAAATCATAGTCACATGTCAACATTGCAGAGTATCGGTTCCCATGTATCAGGCAGATGGGAGCAGATTGTATGAGGAACATGCCTATAATATGAGTACGTCACTGGACAGGCCACCGAGTTCGTACAGCCGAACGCCTGCCGTCACCAAATGGTTAGACATACCCGATACTGTAGTCATGTAGTCCGATGTAATATGCATCACAAGGGATCGCACACACCCAGCGTGAGTGACAAATGTAAGCAGAAATGTTGGTGAGCGAGCGGCTGTAAGCGTGTTTGTCTACCAGTATGCCAGTAGTGCACTGTCAAAGAAATATGGAGTCTAAACAGGTAAAAGGTGCTGTAACCAGAGATCAGCAGTGCTTAATACTGTGCAAACCCACGCACAACTGCTCCCACCTGCTGGAATGTGCCTTACCCAGTCCGTATCCAAAGGTGTTGGTCTGCCCGCAAACAAAGAACTGCCCTATTCACGTGTTGGTAGCAGTACCCAATGCACAGCACATAACTCATGTGAGTTAACAATAGACCATGGCATATGTACAGACAATAGACCACACACACACACCATGCAGTGCAGTCATTCAACTGTATAGCAATGTACTGGCAGATATGTCCGGACCACTGGTGTATGCATGCCTGGCCGTCCTGTGTGTCAATGTGTGAGCATGCCCATTATGACTGTTATGCATGTTGTCAACCGACATTACCGTCATACTGTCATGTGTGTGAGCATGCCAAGTATGGACAACTGTATCGAATGTGTCACATGTCCAGATAGTCAGTACTGTGTTGCCGACCCCTCTGTTCAACACAGACAGGTGTCATGCTGTGTCTGCAGGGTAGCTAATGGTCATGCGGCATTGACAGTTGCAACATGTCTGCATAGCGTGGGGGGACATCCAACCGCATCCACAGTCCTACACAGCACCGTGGGTGGCACACATGACTCTCACATGTGTAGGTTGGATGGGGGCACAGCTGACAGTTGTACACATCTGCCGCTACTGTACTGGTATGCCAGGTACTCCATGTCAGTGTGTGGACCTACCTAAATTGCCGGTTGGAGGATACCAGTGTACGTCAGATCCCAGCGTGAAATACCAGCACAGTGGTGTTGGACGTCCGAGCTTTCACAACCTACATCAAACCGCCTGGCCTGTTGTAGTCTGTGTGTGTCTTTGGGGGTTGGAGTCATTCATTGGGCATATCCATAGGCCATTGTATATCATTTGTCTGTAGTGGTCCACACCTGTCCAGCTGCATGGAACGTGTGCGGGCTGTATGGACACACATGATGTTCATCACATAATCTGCAGTGGGTTAGGACACCCTGTGAACTACTGGCTACCATTGTGACCCCCGTATGTGCTACAGATGTCATGGTGCCACTATAGACGTGTACTGTCTGCTGCCCTAACAGTCGGCCACCAAAGTCTCTTGTATGCTCACATACATACCAGAGCAATGGGTACATACGCATTCTAATACAACTGCCAAATTTTAGGTCGATAGACGTACCCTGGGGGTGTTCTGGACCTGAGGACAGTGCTGGAGGGCTGCCTATGTCGGATGCACACAGTGCACCTCGTATACATGGCCAAGCACAGGTAGTGTCATGTTTGGCATCCATTGTACTGTGTGCGGGTCAGAGATGGGACATCCGTGGGTACCTACTGTGTCAGTGCATATGCCTTGTGTTGCCTCTTTGCCACGGGGAGGTCATACTGTGCACGGCCTTTCGCCGACTGGTCCCTGCTCAGGTAGTTCCTTTGCCAAGTCACACTGTGCCTGCACAGGCCTTGGCAGTGGTGTTGAGCCGTGTGGCCCTGCCCCATGCTGTTCCTGCAGCAACCGTTACTGCAGGATCAGAATGTGTAGCATAGCAAATACCATAACAAATTGTGTGCATGTAGCTAGTGAATACTGCAGGGCACCACCGGATGTGTCCGGATACCAGAACCGTGAACTGAGCATCCCAAACACATGCTCAATTACATGTCCTGCCTGTGCATCCGCCTCATTATGGTGTGAGTGCTCAGGTGTGTGTGTATTGCTGCTGGGTGTCATCAGCCATGACACCAGTGGTTACCCAGCATCCCCCACTAGGACACTGTAGGGGATGTCCATATTGGCAAAGGTGTGGTACAGCTGTGTTAGAAGCCATATATCGGAATCATCATAGCTTCCAGGGCAGACAGCACACACATTCAATGTAATTCCCTGCCCATTGCATATGGCCTAGCTGTTGGAAGGTATGCCCCTGCAGTGACTGTAGGCCCTAGCCCGCTCACCGGGTGGTGCTGTGATGTGTATGTGTGTGCAGGCTATAGCACCCAGTACCCCAGGGTAGTCATCCATGTGGTTGAAGAGATGCATATTACTGGTCTACTAATCACGTGTGTTGAGGACATGTACGTGCTCACTAGCATGTGTTGACATGGCGTCTGTGAACTGGTGCAGTACTCTGGATGCAGATGCCTGTGAGATCCCCATGACATTCCTAGTTGTGCTGTGTGAGGTACCTGTGGCTAGTATATCCAGGCCAACACATACCGAGGTATCCACTGTGATGGGTTTCCCTCAGCCTTTTTGATGTGTCAGGTGTGGCAGGCACAGGTCAACAAGCCGTTGTATGAGGTCTCTGTCCACCCCACAGTGCTCCACCATCCCCAGCTCATGTAGCCCCTGGTAAGTCACCCTGGGTCTATAAAGTCTTATGTCACCCCAGTAAGGGATGTTCAGCAGCATACACATCCTCACTGTCTTCAGCCTCCTGCACATGATGGTCTATGTTGCCTGCTGCAACCCTACTCATGTGGTTGGATTGTGTCATGAAATGTCCCCGCAGGTATACACCGGTGGTGTAGAGTGCAGAAGAAACCTGTGTGTATGATGCTTGCTCACATTACCGTACTGTTCAGGTGCAGGCTGGCCATGTCATCTGCTGATTGTGCTGATCATCACCTGTTTGTGCAGCCTGTACACCATGACAACCCCACCACTGCTGTTGTCCCTCCCAATGTCACCAGGCAAGTATAGACACACCCCTAGCTTAGGCGTGCTAAGGCAGGGGCACTCCCGAGGCACAGTTCTGCAATGTACGCACAGTATGCCTGACCCCCCTCCCATGCTGTCAACTATATTCAAGCCCTGCACCCGGCTAACTACACACATACACTCCAGGTATCTGTATCACACCCTGGGGATAAATGGGATACACTATTGTCAACCTCATCTGCATAGTATAGTCTTCTAATGAATAGTTATATGACCCACACCGAACCTCCAAATTAATAACCACTGCTTAGTGTCACTCAGATCCATACACAACTGGTAACAGGTGCCTTACTATCACCATATTCGATGTCCCATGGTCTTCCCAGCAACAAAATACCCGGTGTCTACACGACTGCAACCCGAGACCCTGCACACAACACGATGTGCATTACCACTATGCCATGGCAGATATACATACATCCCAGGTTATCACGTACAGATCATCCGGCACATACATTCAATAGTGCTGATGTCCCCAGACATATATGTTTATATCTATGTCTATCTCTCCATATCCACATATATCATATATATTATTTGTATCCATATATACATAGATATACATACACACATATACATGTACACACATATGTAGATATTGCATTTATATCACAACAGCAGTCCACATGACAGCAAAGCATTAGACAGGCATGAAAAGGAAACTACATGTGCCACCTGCAACATGTAGTGTTGTTACTATCAAGGCATGTGTGTTCTGTTGTGTCACACGGGTCAGACTATATTAAGGGTAAGTGTAGGGCTGCTGACATTTACTCACCAGACCTGTTGGCGAATGAATGTGTTGATAACCCAGTGTCTTGGCAGAATATGTGGGCTGTGGACACTATATAGGTCAGCAACAAAACACACTGAACACATCCCGCAGCTAGCCACCCATAGATATCACAAAGGGTATAAATGCAAAACACACACACCTGCCATGCCATGGAATCGAGCACCTACCTGTCTAGTCTACCACACGACAGCATTACACAGTAACAGAACGCGCTACCAGGTTTCAGCATCACCGCACTCCCAGAGGCATACTTCTAGGTGGATGACATCATCTGCAAAGGCAAAGATGTTGATAGGGAATGTATGGAGAGGGAGCCATCTAAAAGCATTACTCTTTCCCCAGGCAGCTGGAAACACACATACACACACACACACACACACACACTTGGCAGGGCTGGGAGTTGAACATACACCTAACTACCTTATCACACTACAGCATTACGCATTTACAGAATGCACTACTGAGATTACTGGAACACAGCACTCCCAGAGGCATACTTCTAGGTAGATGACATCATCAGCAAAGGCAAAGATGCCGATAGGGAATGTATGGAGAGGGAGCCGTCTAAAAGCATTACTCTGTCCCCAGGCAGCTGAAAACACACACACACACACACACACATACACTTGGCAGGGCCAGGAGTCGAACATACACCAAACTACCTTATCACACTACAGCATTATGCAGTTACAGAACGGGCTACTGAGATTACTGGAACACAGCACTCCCAAAGGCATACTTCTAGGTGGATGACATCATCAGCAAAGGTAAAGATGCCGATAGGGAATGTATGGAGAGGGAGCCATCTAAAAGCATTACTCTGTCCCCAGGCAGCTGGAAACAGACACACACACACACACTTGGCAGGGCCGGGAGTCGAACATACACCTAACTACCTTATCACACTACAGCATTATGCAGTTACAGAACTCACTACCGAGATTACTGGAACACAGCACTCCCAGAGGCATACTTCTAGGTGGATGACATCATCAGCAAAGGCAAAGACGCTGATAGGGAATGTATGGAGAGGGAGCAGTCTAAAAGCATATTACTGTCCCAAGGTAGACGTAAACAAACACACGGCAGTGGTGTGAGTGGGACAACTGCCTATCTACGGAGCACTATTACAACACTACATGGATACGAGGTGCGCCACAGACAGTACACCCTTCAAGACAGTCCCAGTGTATTCAATGTAGGAATCCATCCTGATGTGGGGTATGGACATCTGTTGCCTGGATGACCACTATCGCTATACAGGATTTCAATGGTCATGCCCATACACAGAGGCACATAACCGACACAAGGTGTCACTGAGCATGCTCACACACTTAGCACACGTCCGTTTGGAATGTACTGTGTGTCCATCTACACAACGGCGTACTGGGCATGCTCACACACTTAGTAGTAGCAAAGGTCTGTCTTGTATGCACACGGATTCTAAACATGGAAGGGCACAGTTTGGAATGTACTGTGTGTCCATCTACACAATGGCATACTGGGCATGCTCACACACTTAGTAGTAGTGAAGGGCTGTCTTGCATGCACATGGATTCTAAACATGGACGGGCACAGTGTGTCAATAGTGAACATTGTTAGCACAAACTTTACACTATACACATCTGACACCAGTCGTCAGGGCTAGCTGTGTAGCGTTCATGATCACAGCTGACAATCCAGATCCAACAAAGGGGAATACGGACATCTCTGCAGTGAGGAACACCTGGCATATGGCACAGTTGTGCACAATAGCACTACCACCGTATACCTCAGATACAGACATGTGGGCCATAAGACCGTGACGGACCGCTCCAGGTGTTACTGTCCTCCACTCACATGTACTGACCAGTACACACTCAAGAGCCATCACAGATGTCTCAGGTGCAGATCACAGTAGTACATGCCACAGTCTACTATGTAGCCCTCGAACATCACCATGTCCTTGGACCAGCAACACACATCCATACATTACCACACCACCATGTTACTCATGACCAGTGGACTGTACATGGGTCTACAGCAACTGTGCAGACTACACATGTACTGACAGGGTTCCATCATGTGGTATGCAATGCAATGATACCACAGTTCATAACCAGGTCGGCTCTACACCTAACAGGGGCCCTGGGTCTTACACAGCTTTAACAGATGACTGTCGCTGTACACCAGAAAACTCATGTTTGGATATGACATACATGTAATCGCAGTGGATATTTACATGGCCCACACACACACAATGCATATGTACATAGCAAAGCTTTTGCTGTCCTCTGTGCAGACAAGTGGCTACAGCAATCACACACATGCACATGGAAGGTAGGTCCATGGCTGTTGAATGCTAACAGTACATAAGGTAGCAATGTTGACTGAGGTAACATTCCCTCTGTAACAGTTACCCATGACAACCAACATATCATACAACAGTCCATGTGTCATGTATGTCATCACACATGTCCACCAATTGCAATGCATACAAACATGGCTACATGACAGGAATGTAGGACCAACACACATGTACATGTAGTGGTGTGCATGCAGCTACCATGCATGCGCAGTAGCTGATGTATGTCGTTCATCTGTGTCTAACTACAACATGCAGTTGCAATGCAGCCCCATCATTGACACCTGTATATGGTGAAATACTGACAGTACGGTAGAATGTACATCAGGTATGGATGGATGTGTGTACATAAAGTGGTGGTCCACCTTTGCAGATGGATGTTTGCTGAGGACAGCTCACAGGTGTGTCACAAGCCGTCCTACCATCACATGTGCAAACAGTACACTATGTTACTGTTACCTGAAGGTGAAGACATACAACCTACACAGTGGTCAGGGTGTTACTGACTGTACATCACTTGACACCTGTAACACTTATGTCCTCCCGTGTGCATATAGCAGCACAATTGCCAAAGTTGGAGTTAGTACACATAATGCGGCCAATGCAGCTGCATGTCTGTCAGATGTATCATCATATAGCAAGTATATGATTCACAGTACTGCCATGTGTGTTTGCTTGTGTGACCATATATGCCACGTATGGTGGGGAATACATCCCAATTGTTACACATCCTTGTACACTGTTGTAGAGATCTGTACATATTGCAGTGTAGAAAGCAAGATGTAGGCAGGGGTGGTGTGTGTATCACACATGTCAGCTATCTGTATGTGAATGACATTTGTGGACTCCACAGTGTTTGTGTGTGTGTGTGTGTGTGTGTGTGTGTGTGTGTGTGTGTGTGTGTGTGTGTGTGTGTGTGTATGGCTGTCTGGTGCATGGAGTGAGGGTGTATGCTACCATACAGAACAGACAGGATCCCTAACCCCTCATGGTGATGCAGTCTACTACCCTGTTGATGCCATCAGTCTCAACCTTACTGGCTATCTGTACATGTTCATTCTCTGTGTCGCATCATGTGGGTGCACAGTACTGTGAAGGTGATTACTACATAGGCAGGGTTCCTCACCTCAACACTATCAAGTGTGCGTTATAGTGTTGTTGACCCCGTGAGTGTGGTCATGTTGCTGTGTGTTTCTGTGTATGTCTGTGTGTGTTCTCATCCTGTAATGTGACAGTGTATTACTGCTACACAGTGAGGCCTCATGCTATCAACTGGCCTCTAACGTTGACATCAGCCAGACAGCTGTGTAAACCCCTGCACCATGTCACCATACCTGTGATGTGACCCGGTATGGATGTCACGTCTCTAGCCACTGTAGCCTATTGAACAGCTCACATGTTTCTGGATCAGTAGATGTGTGGACATCTGTGGAATGGTAGCCTTTCTAACAGTGAAGTTGAGGCTACGTATAGCATGCTGGTATTGCCATACATGCCTGTGAGTACTCCACATTTACACATGGGAAACTGCAAACACTGCTACTTATTGGCACATGCAAGTAGACCTTAAGGAGGGAAGCAGGGCATCATTACCAACATGCTGTTCCTGTTGTTACCAAGACACAGACTGTGAACATACAACAATGCACTCTAGCTGCAAACACTGTAATGTAATGGCACATGCAATTAGACCTTAAGGAGGGAAGCAGGGCATCATTACCAACATGCTGTTACTGTTGTTACCAAGACACATACTGTGAACATATTACAATGCATTCTAAACCTGTACTACATGGTATGTCTGGTGTGTGTCAACAGTACACAACAAATGTAATATACACTACTCACTATTCTGTTCACCCTGTGCATCAGACCATATGAGCATGTCCCTGCACTGATGGTGTGGATGACAGGGATGCCGCACAGGCATCATCATATGTACAGGGTGATAATGTTTGCCAGGGGCATAGGCTGCACCAGTGGATGACATCATGTGTGTGGGTTAGGGCCGGTGATCTGATTGGACATGTGTGGTAGTTATGCATGTGGGTGTTGCAGTGCCTATAGATGTTTCTGCTGTGTGTGTGTGCACACAGTTCTGCCATGTGTCCAGCCTACACAGGGGTATTATTGACAGCTCCAGATTGTACAGACCAGGAAGTACAGCTCACTGTGTCCAGCCACGGCCATGTGACCTGTGCCTGCCAGGGGGTGCACGGGCACTACCAATCTGTACCTCTGCCTGGTAGTGCACGGGCACTACCAGGCAGAGGTACAGATTGGCTACTGGCCGATGACACATGTCCACTGGAACTGTGTCCCCACTGGGAATGTCCAGGGCCACGTCCTTGTGGCCTGCTGTGTCCTGGTGTGGACAGCGCAGCACCAGCTGCACTGCTACTGCTACAAGCACTGTGGGAGCGGGCATGTGAGGTGGCTCATTCATGTTGACCTGCACCAGGTGGTGTAGCTGGCCTATGTCCACATGGCCTACACCTCACTCCTACCAGATGTTCCAGCACAGACAGCTCACGCTCGCGGATTGTCATGCCATGGTCAAGGATTCCAACCATGTCACCCAGTCGCCTGTCCAAAACATCAGCAATCTGCTGTTGAGCATTTGCCAATGCCTGGATATTGTTGTTTAAAGAACGGATAGCAGCCCTCTGAAGCCTCTGCCCTTCTGTGTTCTGCTGTTCAGCACGTGCCTGTGCTGCCATTACAGTCTGGAACATGCATCTGGTGACACCAGCTGCTGCGCTCTGTCCTGCCGGTGCATGTCTGCCAGAGGTCCTCCTATGAGCAGCACTGGCCACATGCCTGTGTGGCACATCTGCAGTCATTACACTGACACCATGGTGTGGAAACACACCTTCTGTAGCCACCACACATTCCTGTTCCGAGCTAACACACACTGAGTGTCCTTCCTCTATGGCCACTGGTGATGGGGTATGTGTTGGCATGAGTACTGTGTGCGGGGAAGAGGGGGACATAGCTGGGATGGCAACCATTGGCACAGATTCAGCCCCTGACAACCCTGCCTGTACCTCATGCATATGTTCATGACTGCTAGTATCTGTGGGGACACTAACATCAGATGGACCGCAGGAGGGTAACACACCTATATCACCTGTGAATGCAAAGAAAGACTCTACATTACACACAGACACACACACTCACCATGCATGTGATTTGACAGACGGCATACAGCATGCATGTGATACAGCAAACGGCATGCAGCTCAGACAGTAATAGTGGTAGTTAACATACCTCCCTGGGTTGCACACAACAGCAAGCAGGTGTCATATCAGAAGCCATGCAGTTCACACAATCATGGTAGTAAGCATGCATCCCTGTGATACACCATGTGGACCAGCACAGGTTAACAGTACACATGGCTGATGTGACCTTGACATTGACATGTAGTAAGATATGTAATCTGCGGACGTGTGCATTGACATGCATACATGTCTGATACAATGGTGTCCTGACACATGTACAGCTGTGTAATGGGTATGACATTGCAGTGCTGTCTGTATGCCCTACAGATAGAAAGCACTTTTAGCAGATGTGCATGAGCATTGATGGGTAGTATGAGGCATCGACATTGCTATACAGTGTGAAGTACAGACACTGTGCCATTGCATGGCATCATGAGGTGCCTATACTGCTATACAGTGTGTAATACACACACAGTGCATAGCCATGACTGCGTGCAAACACATGACATAACTACTGTGGATTGTGACCCACATCGCTGAGGTGTATACACACTAAACCATGCTGTGTCATGTGACAGGTCACTGGAAGACCTACGGATGACACCCCTGCACAACTACTAACATGTCTTAGCTGCCTGGCAACCATGTCCACACATGGCAGACTTGTCAATACACCATGTCCCACATGACAGCTATGTACCACACACAGGAGGTGCACAGCTGACAGTGATGTCCAACAGCAGCAAGGGAAATGTATGGTATCTGTGGCCTGATGTGGTGTCTATGTCTGTGGAAGCTGTACAGGTGACTACTGCCATGCTATGACACAGTGATGATGTTCAACACATCTTATATGGTAGAATTAAGTGACACCTCCACAAGCTGTGCACAGGCTTTTAGGATGTCCAGTGTTCCACATCAAGTATATAACCATTCAACAAAGGCTATAGTTGGACCATGTGTGGACAATGTGCAACAGGGTGTATACACATCACATCTACTGTGTGGCTACATGTCTCTGGCCATCCTCCATGGCCATGTGTGAACATGTGTTGGCCAAATGTGTGTGATGGCCGTCTCACATGTCTGTGTTGTCCCATATGACATACACCCATAGATATCAGATACGTCACTGTACACAGGGTTATGCAGACAAAGGGTTGTAAGTTTGGCATGTGGGGTATGTATTATGGGATAGTGAGACAATATTGCAGCCGGAACGCTACATGTCTGGAACTTGTCAAATGGCACATCACAATGTGTGCACCCATTGCAGGGGCATATTACACAATGGTGAATCCTGTGGGCTGCCCACATCCCAGCTCACTGTGTGGTACTGTTTGCGTACCACACATGTGGTGTTCCAATGTATAGTACATATGCCTACATTGAACAACACCTCCACCGTTGTATGCACAGCTGTCCACACATCTAGCAATGACAGATACTGTGGTTTCTTGTTGGTGTTTCATTTAGTCTGAATATATTGCACATGGGTAGCCAGTGTGCTTGATGACAGATGCAACCTGTATATCGTGACTGGACCATACATTATGTGTACATGTGTTAACTGGCCACATGGCAAATAGATATATGCATTAACATGCCTGATACTGATAACTGTCTCACCTGCAATGGACTGATGTCTGTGCGGCACACCAGAGGTACCTGTATAGGGGTGACACAGTGATTTGAACATTACCCATGACTGTATGACAGCTACAGGGTGCACTGTGCATGTTAACACATTCGCCTGTACAATAGCATATAGTATGCACATGTGCGCATACACAGGGTACCAAACTATATTATGCGGCATGTGTGTAAACATACCTTGCATATGATGTTACATTACATATTGTACAGTGACACATGCAACTAAATGGGATATGATAGTCATATGTGCATTAGTGACTTACCAGGCAACTCCAGGCTCAGTGGTTGGGAGACACCCACCACCACGATGGCAGCTACTGTTTGTGGATGCTGTTCTGAGGGTGTCCCCAGGCTGGCCAGTAGCTCCTCGGTGCGTGTGAGTAGGGGCTGGGTTGGTGGCCCACCACCTGTTCCACCTTGTTCCCTGACAATTTCATTGGCACGCTGTTTTGCATGTCGTATCAGGTCCATGCAGTGTCTGTGCACCTGCTGGTAGGTGCGGTTATGGCCACCCACATCATTAACCCCCCTGCGTAATTCCTGCCACAGGTCATCATGCTGCTGGGCATGCTGTGGCACATGGCTGAACAACACCTCATAGTTATCATGGAGGTACGGGATGAGGGCATCATCCTCCTGGCGGCTATATGCTGGCAGGCGTGAACGAGGCATTATCTGGAAGACATAATGATGGAGATAGGTCACAGTATCACAGAGATGTGCAGAGATACAGCTGCACATACATTTGTATTAAATCTAGTACATATGAACAGTTATCTTTGCAAATCGTCATGACACTGACACGACTGACATGTTTGTGTCACACACATGTAACACCCGTTGTGCATTGGATATCATCACCATATATGTGTGTCACCTCATTACATTGCTCAGACTCGATGTGAATGCTGTCTTGATGTGGGCATGTCTGTTTGCCTGTACTGGTGTTCTTACCTATCAGCACATGCCTGGATGTGTCCACAGTAATGCTGTTCACCTTGATGCTGTGTATATGTCACATATCAACACATATCAACACATACACTGCCTTAACGGACATGAGCAGTGACAATGCACACATGAGCACAGAAACCATTACATGCATGTGTTTTGCCATATACATCTACACGGTACTGTACAGCAGTTCAACATCCTGCCATGTATCGCTTGTGTTGCACATGTGATACACATGGGACAATGGCTAGCCGGACGTTATTCGCAGGGATGGGTATCAACCATGGCATGTATGGGCAAGGTTTTCTAGCTGTATCCAACAGCCATTTTGCCACCACCATTTGCATTAGTGCCACATTACTGATCCAGACAGTTAATGATACATCTACCATGCGATCATCGCACCATGTTTGACAGAGATGACATGTGCAGCTTTGATGGACAGGGTTGCATGGTATGGCAGGAGTATGTAACATGTATGGCACACGGATCTGTCCAGCATGTGGTGATCATTGTAGTAGGACAGTGGCTGTCCATGACATATGTCTTTCAGATCAGGATATGTACGTGTAGCATGTCCAACATCACAGTGTAACACATGTCTTTATGCAAGGTAGCCAGCATGCTGCATAGTGGAGGTGATTATTGTGAAGGCTGGTATCGCCCATCCACGCATGGCCAATACCCCCGAAAGGTGATATGTGATCCGATATTGGTCACCCGAGTGCTGAGTATGCCTGTCCAATGATCTCCATGCTCATGGATGCCACCCTGTCATGACATGGGTGCCTCGTATGACTACCTAATAGGCCTAGAGACGTCACCAGCTCAGGGAGGTGAACTGCACAGCACCATCCCTTACACACAGTGTCCATAATGTTGACCGCTGCCTAGGTGGTAGTTAATGGGTACAGGGTTATTCATCTAGTGGTGACAATGCTATTATCGGCTGTCAGATTGTGCACATATGCCACGCACCTCACCCACGAAGCCCATTCTGTATGTTGTCCACAACACTGAGACAGCTATTGCTCCTAGGTCATGGCCATTCACATCCTTACATACGCATCCCATTTGTCTGTGTGGTATGGGCTACAATGAGGGGGGAGTACAAAACAGTAACCCTGTTTTACTGTAGCTGCCACTGGTGTGATATGCACATGTCACTCAGACACCTTTTGTAGTGTTGCTTCTGTCAACAGGCCACTGGTAGACCACTCCTGTGACATACGAAGGTACATCTAGTATACTCAGTGTAGCTGGAACACAGTATGGGTGATGTCCTATGACCTGTCACAGGTATGCTATGCAGTGTGAAATCATCCGTACTGTCATCTACATCTCTACTGCTAACATCTATGTTGATAAAGGTTCATAGACCTGGAGACCATACTCAGCAGGGTAATAGTGCAGTGCCTCCAATTATGACTGGTGTCTCTGCTTGTGGGTTGCAGTGGGTTTACATTATCCAACACCCTATCTGTATTGCATATTCATGCTCAGGACTTGTTCAGAACATGTAAGCACTTCATGAGGTACTTATTACTATAGCACACATTCCAACTCATTTCTTACAGGTACACTGTCTGTCCTCACATTTCCAGCTTGCTTACAGTAAAACAGCTGTTGTACACAGGTAACTCACATATCTTGTGAGACATGGTTGAATATACAGGCATGTTCAAATGTCACTTACCAGTGTTATTGCCTGTCTATATGACGAATATGGCAAACATGAGGCAATACAGCAATTGTCTCATGTACACAGTCAATGCTCACCTCCCAACATATGACACTAGATGCACATATGTAGCCATGCCAGTGGTAATGCTCTCACCAACCCAGACTGAACCTGACATTCATGTGGGGACGTTTAACGTTTGCAACAGACCCCACTCATCACATAGTCTCACTAGATCTCCACCACCACAGGCCACACTTAGTATGACTACGACATTTGCAGAACCTCTCCATACTCTGTGTAGGCAACAGAGGCAGCCTCCATCACCAAACACAACACCAATTACTTATAGCCCACAGACTCATGTGTGCACATCAACTACAGCCAATAGAGTGTCATAACCTGCACAACACACCAGTCATAGGTGACTCTGTAGGCGGTCACACTGATGTCCCATTCAGCAGGCTACACAAGGCGATAGTCGCTTACATCTGGCTGTCGGGTTACAGGATCCGCAACATGACCTATGCACCCATGCCACACCTCACCAGGTATGATTTGACTGTTATTCTCCAATTTAGTGTGACTGTCCTGAGATGTAACTTCCTGGACAACATGTACAGGGACATGCAATAGCTCTCCGGTCTTGTAGCCCAGAAGGTATCGCCCAAGCCCTGAGAAGTATTCTGCATTCATCCAGACTGATACCACTGTACAACGACTGAATGTTTCACTTCAACAGTTGCCTATGCAGCTGCTGTCATTCCACAGGCATCCAGTATCTGTCTGCTTTGAATGACATGGTCAACAAAGCACGATGCTTTGGCACAGATAACCTGCACCTGTCAGCCCTGGGAGTACAGATAACATGTAAGGCTCTTGCTGCTCCTATACTGCCTGTCTTGGACAGTTTCCAATAACATTCACCACCAGAACAGGAACAGGCAAGCAAAACCTGGGGTACTGCTACTCAATGCTTGACATCTTCATCTCTAAAGCACTCAGGTGAGGCACACCTTATAATGGACCACTTCGATATCTGTGCAGTGACTGGGACCTGCCTTTAGGCTCCGGACAGCACACCTACACTGACAGGTTACACGCAGACCACACCTTTCAGTCATGTAACCTGGACTGGAACACCCACGGTGGAGGTGTGTCCATATTTCACAAGGATGTACACACCTCCAGGCTCATTCCTTAGCACAATGCATCAGAGGTGATCCACGTGCAACTAACTGTGGCCAGAACTGCTATACACATTGTAATTTGCTACGGATTCAACAACATACCCCATGGTTACCAGCCCTCATTTCTTGGTGTACTGGACAGTAGGGTTCAGACAGGTACTACTGATGTGAGACTGACACTACCCCACACTTACCTGGGATGCCTACTCATGTACCGACACATTAGGCCAACGCTTTCTGGGATTCATAACCTTCACTCAGCTGGATCAACCCATACACACCACCACCAAGAACAACAATATCCTAGACATGGACATTACCAACATGTCACTGGTGTTCCACACCTGGGGTTATCCCCTCGTTGGTAGTTTCCGAACATATGCTAATCACCCTTATTATCCACATCCCAGCACCACACCCTTCATGGAATACACAGTAGAAGATTTCTGCAATGCCTACATCAGACGTCTTATGACAGCAGTAGTAAACATCATGACACCCGTGCAGATGGACAATGCACTTACAAATGCTGAAACATACACCAGTGCACTTCATTAGCACTTACACGACTGCATGGATCATGCTATCCCAAACAGAGCCATGATGGTACCCACCAGATAACGGACGCCACTCTGGGGGTCTGGTTCCATGCACATAATGTACAACAGAAGGTGGAGGCTGTTGCAAAGTGGAGTACAATCTCATGGGTGGGGTAGCTCACTGGTCAGCCTCAGTAGGATCCGGGATCCCTTATCACATCCTCCAAAGCTAGCTACATAAACATTACTGCAACACATTCCAAGGACTACCACAAAGCATTATGGAGGTATGTCAGTACTCAATGGCAATACCCACATCTGCTCTGACATACAACAGTTAGGCAAGAACATTACAGACCAACTGCTATTGGCAACATCCTGGCAGATAGGTTCAATGCTAACTTTACACCCTCTCACTCCCTACAGGGCCAAAATTCATACAGGAACAATGCAGAGTCCCTGCGGTCACAACTACGCAGTTCCAACCTGCACTCTCTAAGGCCTGGAACAAAGACTCCATGTGACCATCCAATATCCCAGGCTGTGATTTACACAAACCTCAGAACGACATGGCTCCCCACTTGACCACCAGATTCAGTAATACCCTTGTATCAGATATTGTGGCCCCTGAATGGCACACAGCAACAGTCATCACACTCCACACAGGTGGCACCACAATGAACCACAGGGACTATTGCACTATACGCCTGACTGGACTGTTCTGCAAGGCTATGGGGCACATCATCATGGAAGTCATTCACAGAGACATTGGTGGCCTCCAGGCCTTTGATGCCACCCGGGTTGGATTTGTTAGGGCCAGACCATGGCTCCTACACCTGGTGGACTCCTTTGATACAGTTACCAGGGTAGTTGATGAGGGTAAGGGGGTCCACACAGCTTACATTGTCCTCTCATTGGCTTTCAGCACCGTTCTCCATTCTGGTATTGAAGACATACACATCCACCTGCACATCGACCCCTTTGTATCGGGATGTTACGCAAAGTGGCTCATGGACAGGACCCGCACAATGAGGGTAGCATACCATGGTACCTACAGTAATTCAGTTGTACTTGGCGTACCACAGTCCTCGGTCATAGGGCCCCTCATGTTTGGTATATGCTTCCCTGAGGTACAGGCTAGCACAGAGGGACTTTCCCCGAATAGGTTTCCAGACGACTGCCAACAAGGAGCCATAATTGATCCACCAGCTGATACAGACACCCTCCATATGGGTGTCACTGTGACGGATACCTGATGTCAATAACATGGCCTCAAGCTGCATAACACAAGGTGCATAGACATCCCTTTTGGATTACACCAATCACCCACTGACTGTCACATAGGTGGTAGTCCCCTACATACATGTGACATTATATGGGATCTTAGTACACATGTATATAGCACCCACTCCTTTGATAACCATATTGCCAATGTGGCGTGGATATCCTTCTACATGGCCACCCTTATCTGTAATGGGTTTGTAGCTGGAACAAAGGCACCCATTGTACCTCTATACTCCTGACGTATGGCACACATTCAGGGGTACAACACCCCTTTTGGGGTGTACCTTACGGAACAGCAACGCCTTTACATACCGCAACATTAACACACCATGAGGATTATTGACCTCCGAAGGATGACGTATGCGGCACAACTACGGACACCACGACTGTACACATTTGTATACTGCATACTCAGGGGTGACCTCTGCTGAACATACAGGGCCCATGTCCACAACAATATTTATGGATATACTCCACATAAGCAACATAAGCAAAGGCCACTGAGAGCAACATGCTCATGGATATGTGCACAAACGCAACGATGAGTGTGATGTGCTTGAGGGATACATTCCTGAACCAGACACTCACCATGCTTTGGAACATGATTCCTATGTACATCAAGCAGGGATACTCACTAGCACTCTTCATGAGATACCTCGATGGGTGGATGAGAGACACACATGTACGCCACGGATCACTGCAGTGGCTGTACTGTACACAGGTGCAGGAAACACATGGCTCTGCTTTTCACAGACAGGACACTACCCTAGGGAGTTGCCGCCAGTGAAAACACTGTCGTTGTGCTTACACATGGACTTGGCCAGACAGCATAGTACCTCACTATGAACCTGTGAAGCTATTACATGTCCTTTGTGGATGGATAATTGAGTAGCTCTTCCATTTCAGTTAGCTATCATGCTGTTACAGTGTCCCGTGACTACAAGCCATATGTATCCTGTTATTGTGTATTCTACATGCCAATAAATGATACCCTTTGTTTGCATGATATAACAGTTATGCTGTGTAAAATATCTGACATCTACCTACAATACTGTACATTACACATATTTTTACACATGCCTACTGTGACAGTATATCGACATATACTATCCCCTGCTATGGCACGTACATGTTGGACAAACCCTACCACTGATGGGGGGTGGTGTGGAATTGTTGTGTTTAAAGCCCTCATATAGCATACCTTGTGGTGTATAAGATGTTTACCTTGTGGCCCACAGCAGGACACACAATTTCTACAAGTGTTACTATGCTCAACAAAACATCACTATATAATACATTTTCCCACTTTATGCATTGCATACACTTTAATTACTACAAAACAGGCTCTACATACACTGACATACTGAGTGTTCTATATACCTTGTTTCTGAGTCTTTGTAAAATATCTCTCTTACACCTTTACTGTTTAAACGGTTCTATGGTATGAGCTTACAGTTTGAATGTATGGCAAGGCATCCTTATATACATCGATACCTGTAACATGTGGTATCCTGCTGCCAATTGGTGTTCCTGAGTAAATTATTACATGCACATCAGCTGTGCCGCTACTCCATTCTCAAATTACGTGGCAACAGTGGGGCATAATTGAATTCTCCACTTGGGCGTTGCCCATTTGCCCTACCTTTGGGGAGATGGCCTGCATGCGTTTTGTTGTGAGGAATTGCAACTGCTATTTGCAGAGACACGGATATTTTGAATTTATGTCCCCCGTGGATTGTGTGTGACAGCTAGAGTATGTGGTTCTACATGTGAGTGTACCTGTCATCTCAACCGTCTGATAAGGGACTACTGCAAACAAAACCTGCAACATCGCCGTCTGTTCCATTATACAACAGCTACAATTTCACATGGCGCCATTACAAATGTGTCTCTCACAAGGTATGTTAACGGTTCTGCAGATGTAATTGAGTGAGTGGATGTTTGTGATGTTATTACAGTCTGTATTGCAATTGTTTCGGATGTGGGGAAGATGTAGGTGGGTGTACATAGCATATACAGGTTTGTGGGGACTGCATTTCTACATATTTAATATATGTGTGTGGGCTCCTTCCCTAATTGAAGACCTATCATTTAGTAGACTGAGAAACTATGATTGTTACGGGCTTATACATTGAGCCATTGTTAATTAGTTTCTATATAGCATGCAGGTGAGGATGATACTTCAATACCTCCGGAAATACATCGATATGTAAGGGAATGTTACTAAATGACAGCTGTCTCGTGTATTTCTGTCACAGATATTTGCACTCATTGCAGTTGTGTTGGTGACTGAACCTCTTTGGCTTGGGTTGCCACCTTTTCAAAAGACCATAGTGGGACATTTGCAGGACACACATCGGTGTTTCCAAGCCGACACATACCCACGGTCAGTACACAGGATAAAACATACTTTTATCCTGAATACATACTTATTCTTGATGCACTTCAGCTACTTATCATGTTTCATGTAACATTTACGTATTTTAGATACAGGCATAACTATTTAATGCAACTATTACATAATATATGGGACATAATTATGTCCTACAATCTCGGACATTTGCCCTTTTTAATTTTTGTGTCAGGACACAACTGCCCAGGGAGGGGCTGTCCCTCTTAAAGTGGGACAGGTGGTAACTGTATGCCTACGGCCAGCTATGACCACACCTACCGTACTGATCTACCTCTGAGTTAGCACTAACAGACACACGATGCAAACACACACACACACACACACACACACACACATTACAGTCCCACAGAAATGCACATGGCACCCTCAACACACACATACACAGACTACAGCAATCACATACACAATTGAACACAGTACCTACCTGGACTGCAGCACTTCATGTCCCTTAACATTGTGATAATATTACTCTCGGTTCTAGTATTCCGGTACTGTGGTCTTTAGGTCTTTCAGCCTCATGATTACGCGTGTCGGTATGTGACACATTCGATAGTTGGCAGTATCCTATTTATTTGTACCTCCATGGTTGTGTACATGTCATTGACCTATCTATATATTTGCAGATATAGGTGAATACGTATATATCAACTTATATCTCTCTATCACCTTTTACATATATATATATATATATATATATATATATATATATATATATATATATATATATATATATATAAAGAGAGAGAGGGCGAACACACCTTTCATTGTGTACATGTTTGTGTATACTGTTTCCTGGACTCTGCACGTTTGTGTTTTAACCTGTCACAATACACACCTGCCGTTGGTACATCGCAGGTAGCTTAGTGTTAGGTGATTGTGTACATGATTGCGTGTTCTACTCCTGGCAGTGGTTGTTCTACCCTTCAGAGCAGGCACTATTAGTACAGGGGTGAATAATGCTAGTTTCACCTGTTCTGTACATCGTTGACCGTAATCTGCCCGATATTCAGAAAAGCTTAGCCCTGTTTCGTGCATATCCGTATATTCATGTTTAAACAACACTTACCAGCACTTGCCAAAGCATAATCCCGCTGACATATGCTAAACCTGATCTGATGACCTGCATTCAACATCCATTATTCGTGCCTTCAGGATTACGTAATGTCTCTTGCAGGACATGGGACAGGGAACATGCACGACAGTCAGTGCATTTACCACTTGGGCATCTGGGATTTGTACACATGTTATGGTGTTTTGTATGTGGACTGTACTACGGCTGTTACTCCATACCGCAATCAAATGTATATGGATGAGTCCTATTAATGGTATGTCCAAGTGATGTTTAATGGATGTGCTCCAGCACTGGTAATGTATGTCACAGTGAGCCACACACTATAATGTGCTACACCTTCACACAACCATAGGTGGAGCATGCTGGGGTGACATACCTGTCATGGGTACTCCCCATGCTTTGCCACTACATCCCTGATTACATTATATGGAGCCCCTCATTAACACATCAGGCAAGCCATGCAGAGTGTGTGGGGAACAGTGATTACACACATGGATCCCGCAATTGCCTCTGCTCCACTGAGGGACAGTTGGTTAATCGATGTGGTGGTGACAGCAGACACTGTTTGCCTCGGTTGATGAATGGCCTCTGACAATTGGGTGTGTACCTACCGATGTACCTAGGAAACTATACATACAGTATCAACATATGCTGTTAGGTGCGTGTACTGTTCAGGTGTTGACATTCCTTGTTCCAATAGCTGTTGTGTGTGCAATGGTTGAGGGCTGCCTATGTAGGATTCACACAGTAGGCCACCTATACATTACACGTTACAGGTGATCGCGTATGTGTGCCATCCAGTTTACTGTGTGTGCAGGTGGAGAAGTGTGTCAGTCAGTAGGGGCCTACACTGTCAGTGTATGTGCTATACGTTCCCTCTTTGCCAAGGCGTGGGCATATGGGCATGCCTCCGTCTGCCTACTGGGGCTGGCACAGGGTGTTCGTGGTCTGAATCCCTCTGTGCCTGTGATGGCCTTGGCAATTGCGGTGGGCTGTGAGGGCCTTCACCATTATGTCCCTGCTGCAGCTGTTTCCGCAGGATCATATTATGTAGCATGGCACATACTATGAAGATGTGGGCACGTGCCTGGAGAGTACTGAAAGGCTCCACCAGATATGTCCAAGCAACAGAACCATGATTTCAGCATCCCAAACACACGCTCTATGATGATTCTGGTTTGTGCGTGTGCCTCATTATGGCATTCTTGCATGGGTGTGTGTGCATTTCTGATGGGAGTCATCATCCACGGCTCCAGTGTATAGCCAGCATCCACCACAAGGTGGCCATGTGGGATGTTCCCCCTGACAAATACGTGATACAGCTGTGAGGCATACCAGATGTGGGAGTCATGGTAGCTTCCAGGGCTGCCAGCACTCAAATCCATAATGATGCCCTGGGCATTGCACATGACCTGGCAGTTGATGGAGTGGTATTCCTTGCGGTTTATGTAGCACCTATCATGCTCACCGGGTGGTGACTTGATATGTATGTGCGTGCAGTCTATCGCACCCAGTACCTCCGGGTAGTGTGCCACCTGGTGGAAGAGACGCATATTGCTGGCCAACTCCCCCTGAGTTTGGGGGAAGTATATATGCTCATTGGCATGTGGTAACATAGCATCCAGGAACTGGTGTAATACCCTGGATGCTGATGCCTGTGAGATCCCCATTATATCTCCAGTTGGCCTTTGAAAGGTACCTGTGGCTAGTATTCGCAAGCTTACACATACCTTCATGTCCACTGGGATGGGTTCCCCTCTGTTGTTTCTGGATCTCAGGCGTGGCTGGCACAGCTCAACTATTTGCTGTAAGATATCCCTGTCCACCCTGTAATGCTCTACTATCACCAGATCATGTAGCCCCTGGTAGGTTACCCTTAGTCTGAACACTCTTCTCCTCCTCCGGAGCCTGCGGTGGTTGTCAGCTTCATCCTCCACAACACCTTCAGTCTCTAACACATGGTGATGAATCACAGCTATGGCAGCTCCCAACATGTACACTGTAAAAGTTCCCCGTCTGTTTACACCGATGGTGCAGTGTTTGGGAATACACAGGTGTGTGTGAGGTCCCTTCACACTTTATACTATTGTGCTGTGAACACTGATGATGTCATAAGGTGTGTATGTACCATCGGAGCTACAGGGTATCTTATGTGTTTTACCACAGGTACTGCTATTGTGGTGCCTCTGGTGTTGAATTACATTTGACTGCCTTGGATTACCTCATGCCCTTCCCTTAACATTTCTTAACGTTTCCCCTCCCATTTTCTGGCATGCATCCAGCAGCCTGTACTTTCCTAAATCTGGCTTATCTTACGACATGTGTTCTATGGCCAATCTACTGCAGGTTTGCTTTGCTCTGCTATGACAGTTCTCTTTTCTTTACAATCCGACACCTCCCCTATCCTGTTCTGCAGGTTGCTGCGAGCAGACTTGTTAGCTGCCGTCGATTGCCCACTGTGAGTTAATAGGTGTTAACTGCTCAGTTGTACTCCAATTACCCTACTGCAGCATTTCCTTATTTTCTTCCCCTAACCTTCCTGTTTGAGCTATGGTGCACGGCGCGTGCGTCCACTTACCGGGTTTTGGGCACATTTTCATCCGCGTACACATGCGCTTTCGGGCACCATATGTGCTCTCAGCTAAACGATGCTATTCCTACATCCCCACCCCTATCCTGCGGCTTTGCTTAGCAATGGGCTGGCCGGATTTGCATTGCTCCAATGTGCTTACAGCTATGGTGGCACACCCCACTGCTGATGTTATGTATACCTCCAAACCACTCCTCGGTGTTGTAGCGCTGCGCCGTATGGTACATCCTTAGTCTGGCGGGACATTTGCGATTCACTATTACTTGCCTCATTTGCATTGCATTGACTACTAATTCATAGTTACCGTGCCAAACACTGTCACAGACCCTTAGCAACCCTTGCAGCTTGGTTGTGGTGTACCATGCATACCATTGAGTATTATGGTGAAATCATGATTTGTATTACATTGCGATTTTATGACATTTGTGTATATTTTCCTTGTGTTTCCATTTGCACACACATGCCCTGCGGTTGTACTTTGCGTTACTGCGGACATGACATTAAATGTTGTTTTTTAGGTGTTGTGCATCGTTTCTTATGCCATTGGCTGTATATTTAGCCATTGGCATATGTTAACTTAGTAATACATGAGTCTGGTCCGCTTTCATAACTCAGATGTTCTGTTTGGCAAAATGTAAACCATTTTTTGTGGTTTACATTTCTGTGGGCTTACGCTACGCCTCCACCACTTCATGAATCGCTATGTACCTTCATTTGCATGGTGCAGTACTGCGCATGGGGTGATTAGCATACCTGCACGTGGAATTGGATCATACCTGAATCGCTCGGCAGCCATATTTGGCATTATACCACCTATGCTACGCCTGCGCCTGGCGCAAGCTTCATGAATCCTAGGGAAAGTTTAAAATACAAACTAATAATAATAATACCAAAATCAAAAATTAATTAATGGAAATATCCAAACCTTAAATGTAAAAAATCCTAAAATCAATGCAGTCAAACTGCAGTTTTAAACTCAGAACTCTTGCAGCTCCATCAATCTATCGAAAGACATTTCTTTGACTGGTGATAGATTGAGGAAATTCTGCCAAAACACCTTTCAATGATCCTGGAAAACTTTTTTAAGACCTACCAAATGCTTTGCTCTTGATTAGGTTATGCAGCTGCTGAAGCTATTCATGGCTCCCTCTGACATTGCAAATTATTTTAATATTAACATAAACTTAAATAGCTTTACTTCTTGGTGATTTCTGCACTAATTAGCTGGATACTTCCCATATAAACCCAGTGGGTTTCAATTTCATTTGGTAATGCTATTCTTTTTCTCGTACACAGCTGACCATCATCAGTCACCAGTGCCTCTACTTGCATGTTGGGTCTATTTATTGCTCTTAACCTTCCATAGATTTAATGCAATTAGAGATTGGGCTGACAAGAAAATCGAGGCATCCCAGGACTGTGTCATTTTACTGCCATGGATTTTTTCTTCTTGTGTCTTATTTCCTCAGTTCCCCACAATCTCACCTGTTATGTCAGGTAAGTAGTTGTAGAATGGGGATGTTGCTGGCATATTTTCTTGGCTCCATAGTGACTCAGACAATGTCCTTTACCCTTTTCCATCAAGGACAACACTCTCCTCTGTGTCCCTGACCTCTACCAAAGATCACATGCAAGCAGTACCCAGGTGAATAAACTCCTCCCCTCCCCAAGGATAAGCACACCCACTCTTTCTTTACATCATCCCAGATACCAGAGCCACTAATCCAACACCAGTCACCTGGGCTGTATTCAGGGCTTTATCCCTATATGTCACTGCACTGGCTTGGGCTTCAATCAATAAATTACTTCACTGGCCACAGCAGGAAACCTTAGCACAGGTTATTTGACCTGAAACTCGCTGCTAATAAAATAAATTTCAGGACAGGTTATTTGACCTTAAACTGGATGCTAATAAAATAAATTTCAGGACAGGTTATTTGACCTTAAACTGGATGCTAATAAAATAACTTCCTTTTATAACTAGAGATAGTACAGCAGCTGATGCTATCCGAGATTGCAATCTTAGTAGGATACACAGCAACTGCAAAAATACTCTTCATAACCTTTTTACTATCACTGGTTATGCTATAGAGGCTGCCAAACCTGCATATGACCTCCATTCTGCTCTTAACTGGCAAAGAGTTTCTGCCTGAATTCCTAGTCATGTACATATATTTTGAATTACAGACTTGAGTTTTGCAGACCATTGTCAGATATGATATCAGGCATCATTTGTCTCAAGAACATAGACATTAATGCACTAATCATACCTGCATTTCTTATGTCTAACAGTGTATTTCAGGGAGCTTGGAACATGTCACATAAATGAAAAACATATTTTCTGAACTATAACAAATCTGTTCCATTTCAGATGGAAATGTGTACACTATCATCTCTTACTTTGGCTTGTTTTTGTAGTACACACTACAGAAAACACACATTCACTACTTACTCTATAGGAGTTGACATTTCTGGCCAAACATTATATATTGTATTCTTCCTTTGCAATATATTATCACCACATGAAATTCATGCACCTCTCAAGGATCTGTTTTCTCAGTTAACTGGGTAATATTATTTTGTCATGTTTGAACATTAGGCCTTGAATTCAGTTTTTTCTTTACTGAAAGAAACACAGGACTGGACTGGTTTCCTTACTAATGCCTTTTGCTTGCACCATGCCTTCACTGTAATGTCTTACTAGCTGGCATTCATGCTGGTGTCAGTGCACTGCTGGAATTCCTTTATGCTTTCTATTACTTTTAACTGTGCTATTACCTGAATAATCTATTATCTTTCTTCTCACAATTTTCAAGCTACTCCTGTATACATGATCTATTCAACATAAGTATTCCATGTAGTTCCTTGCCTGAGCTGTATATTGCTTTCAAATCACACTTCTGCAAATTAATATCCCCCGCAGTCTCGAGGTGCTTTGTACAAAGGCTTCCCCTGAATATTTTTTTATGAAAGGGCAATTCTTTGTCATGATGTAAAATATTCCTACTAAAATCGTCAATAATTAAAGGAAGGAACCAGAGTCTTTAAAGACATCTATCCAGCCAACATCTGGAGTCAAGATCACAACCTCGAGTGACTAGGGACACAGATGGGCAGGGGCTGAGGGAACATAAAATATAGAAAGTTTCTAAGCAACAACCACTGAGACCATAACAAGCATAGCTATTTAACACCCACATACCAAGATGCATAGCCATAAGACACCATTAATAAGGGCGCACATTATTAGTACTGCTAATGTTTATCACCTTTATCAAGGAGGGCCATAAAGGTAATCCATGGACTAAGACTGTGGCTACCCACCATTTTCCTTAATTTGCTTTGAAGATAGCCATTGTACTGCAATGCTTGATATGGGGGAGGGGTTCTTCCATAGATGGGTATGTAATAGGTTATGAACATCTCTCTCTCCAGCAAGTTGTATTAATTTGCTGGTATAGATTTAGGTCTTTTGCACATGTGTTGGGTATGCCACTGGTTTTGTTAGGTACAGCAGTTAGTCTGAACAAAGATGGCTCCATGCAAAACCAGTAGACCACCAAGTATTAGGATAGTCAAATTAATATTTCATGGTAGTTGAGGGTTTCAAGACCCTTGACTTTCTTAGTTAGAAAACGTTGATATTTCTATTTGGGCAATATGTTTTGTTTGGAACAGGCCAAATGTGGCATTATATTCAGTAAGAGGTCTAATAAGGAAGACTTACAGTAGGGAAATGAAAGGTTTACATCTGGAGGGAATTCCCTCAAATATTAGGTGAGCCAGACAGAAAAGTTTTCCATCTATGGTGGAAACATGGTAGTGGAATAAGAATCTGTCATCCACGTATTTGGCAAGGTCTCTTATGATGGTTCAGTCTTTAAGAGAAGTGTTGTTAATATGACAGGAGATAAATAAAGATTTCCTGTTGGACAATAGTAAACCACAGCTTTAACATTTACCTTTAGTTTGCTTCCTGCACACTAGGTCTAGGCATAGCCCAACAACTGCAGAATAATCCTGTATCATTTGGGGAATCGAATAATAGTACCCACCATGCTGTTATCAGCAAACTTAGATATCCAAAACATGCCTGGGTACTGGTCTGTATGGCAGCAAAATGGACATTGAAAAGGAGTCTGAGCACTAAATGCTGTGGGACACTGCTAATTACAATTTTATGTTTCAACGGGGTACCACAATTTTCACAGTCTGAATGCTAACAGATAGCCAATTAGCAATTCAATTGATAACACAGGGAGTTTATATGGAGATTTACTAATATGTCTCTAATACTGCTGTGCTCGATTCATAGGGTCATAGGAGGTTACTAGGCTAATGGCCCTAGGGCCTTTACAAACCTAGCTGTGTAAGAATCTGGTACCCTTCTTGACCATAGTTAGATGCTCATTGTCAGCAGAGTGATTGTTTGATAAGCACCAAGTGTCACTGTCCATGGGAGACATAGGTGGCACTCTCAGGGTGAATTTACAGTCACCTATCCAGTTGTCAAGGTTCTGCTTGAATAGGGTCTTCAAGGAGCACTGCTTCACATGGAATGGGAGCTTATTCCACAGGGTGGCAATCATTGGAAGATATATCTGTCCCTCCAGCATGTTCTTTTTATGTCACAGGTGAGGTTGAGATCCCTGGAGCAAGTTATTTTTAGCCCGTTTGATTTGTGGATGTGCAGTATTTCCAGAGTGGCACAGTGGTGCAGCGGTTAGAGTTGTCTCCCCACACCAAGAGGCTCTCTGGTTTGGTTCTTGGCTGGGGTGCCTTCTGTGCGGAGTCTGCATGTCCTCCCTGCATTCACGTGGGTTTCCTCTGGGTTCTCCGGTTTCCTTTCACATTCCAAAGGCATGCATCTGCAGCATTTCTCCCTTGGCATTCACTGAAAATGGGCTCTGTCCCAGCTAGACTTTCCTGGTAAACACATGTTAAATAAAATAAAATAAAATTAGGGCAGGGTCATGACTGCCCTATAAGCCCAGCCACAGGTCGCCTCTCAGCTGCCTGTATGATAGATATGTATAGGTAGATACAGTGACAGGTCTTTCGGTCTTTCTATGTATGTCATGTTTTGGAGGCTCTGGATTCTTTTGGTCAGAAACTTCTGTGGTTTCTCCAGTTGCTGCAGGTATCTGTTGAGGTACATACAGAAGACAGAATTGTACTCAATTACTGGTCTGATAAGGGTCAAGTACAATGGAACTATGACCTCCCTGGTCTTGGATGCAATGCCCCTATTTATAAGATGCACAAAGTAGAATGCTTTTATCACCACTATAGACACATGGTGATTAAAGTTTAGATTACTTTCACACTGTATTCCCAAGTCTCACATCACTAATTTTGAGCTTAGAGGGGTGCTATATATGTCATAATTAGCAGGGGCCACTTCTTAGCCAAAGAGAATAATGAGGCTTTTTTTTTGCGTTAAGTCTTATTACATGAGTTTGGCACCAATCATTTGTCTGTGTCAGCCAGTTTACAGTCATCTGCAAACTTGGTAAGCCACAGGCTATCTACCTTCACATAGACTTCAGAGAAACTGATTCCAAACAGTGGAGGGCCCAGCACAGATACCTGCGGTACTCCACTGGTAACTGGTCTACTGGTGAGGTGGACTCCCTAATTTTGACAATGTGCTTTCTGTAGGTCTGTAGGTGAGCCAGTTGGCTACCCATCTAGTAATGTATCGGTTAATCCCCAGATGGGGGCATTTCTCTCTGATACTTGAATGGGGGATTATGTCAAAGGCCTTGGCTAAATCAAGATAGGTAGTATGTACTATTTTGCCCTCATCCAGGGCTTTTGTGACATTCTCAAAGAAGTCCACTAGGTTTAGTAAGAAAGACCTACACTTGACGAAACCAAACTGGGTTGGGTCAAGAGTCTGAAGGTTGCCTATGTCCTTGTAGATAAGGTCCATGAAGATTCTTTCTATAGCCTTGCAGATAAGGCTGTTTAGGCTTATGGGCTGATAGTTCCCTAGGGCAGCTGATGGACCCCTTTGTGCAAGGGGATTACTGTTGCTGTTCTCCACTCTGCTGAGACAAAGCCAGTTTTCAGGCTATGATTAAAGAGAGTGCTGAGTGGGTCTGCCTGGTCTTATTTTAGATTATTTAATAAGCAGACTGCAATGTCATCTGGTCCCACAGAAGCCTTATATTTGGGCTTTGAGATTACTTACATGACCTTTTCTTGGAGATACTCAGTAGAGGACTGGTGTTAGGAATGCTTTGGGGTATGTCTGGTGGGGACAGGGGAGTGAAGTTATTGCCAAATCTTTGGCTAGTAGGTTGACAATTTCCTGAGGTTCAGTGTCAGCTGTACTGTTTGTTCGGCATACAGCTGGGCGTTCCCTTTTAGGTTTTTGGGGTAGCTAAAGAATGCCTTATGACTGTCTTTAGCTAGAGATGCTGATTTAGTCAAGTATCTAGCCTTAGAGAACTTAACAAGAGATCTGATGTGCTTGTCAGGCTGTGGAGGGTATACTTCCTCTGTTGAGTTAGTTCCCTCCTGTTCTTGGATATCAGTTTCTTTCTTTTGTTGTATAACTTATTTATACTTACAGTCCACCAGGGTGGCTTGTTTTTTGGGGGGAAGAAATGGGTTTGTTCCAGTTAGGTACAGCCAAGTCAATGCATTTGTTAAAGTGGCTATATAGGGAATTTGTGTATTCCTTTGCACGGGAGTCATTGTTGGCTATGTTGGCAGGGGCTTTGAGAGTTTTTATACCATCACTTAGAAGGCAATAGTTTGCTTTGGAGAAATCTGTCAGTTTTTTTACTCCTACAGGTGTGTCAAGTTTGATCTTTACTTCAAATGAGACAGATTTATGGTCTGACCTTATCAGAGAGGGCAACACACAGGGGGTAGTGCAGTGACCCCCCCATGTTAGTGAGCCCTAGGTCCATGATATTTGAGCCCCTTGTGGAGATGCAGACTAACTGTTCTAGGGCATTTGAATTTAAAGTCCAGAAATCGTTTTTTTCTCAAAACTTGCATATTTTCTGTCTTTGACCTAGCACTCTTGTGTGGGGTCATTTACTGCACTGTTATAACTTGATATTACTTGTGAACCTCTGCTATCTCTGAAAAAACAAAAACAAAAAAATCTTGCTTTTTTCCCACTTTTCTGAGATTTAAAAAAGTTCAAGTTACAGGCTTGCTGTTCTTGAACTGCTTTGTAAGTTTCTGTGAGGCCATTTTTGCTTGGGCTAAAGGAAAGTCTCTCTGTTGATCAGTGGCAGTGATAAACATTGAGCTGCTTCCCTGCCCCCCGTGGGAGTGGTTACTGACTTGAAACTGTAGTTTTATGGCTGTTTTGGGTCAATTCCTGGCTCTTTCCAGCCCCTGCTATCAAGCACGCTTTAGAGTGCAGTTTAACAAGGTTAAACTTTTTCTGGCTCCATAAAGTCTGTTCTTCATTTTTTCCCTTAGAAGTGCTCTACTAGTAATCTAAACAGTATGCCCCTTAACTAAAAAGTGCAGCACTTGTTCCTAAAAGCTTTTACTTGTCTTAAAAGCATCTTCTTTTCAGGTTTAGCACTTCTGTATTATACAATGTCCCTCACTAGCAAACCCCCCCCCCCACAGGAGTACCCACTTCCTTACTAAGTCCTCTCTTATTCAGTTACACCCCTAACTTCTAAATTTCTCTAGCATGTCGAAGGGCCAGATGCTGGCGTCCTCTCCTGTCCAGTTGGTGAATTTGGGAATATTGAGGCAATGTTACAATTGCCTCATGTACACTGACAACCCTCTCCTCCTCCCACATAACACAGACACTTGCGAGAGATGCAGCTATTTAGCCAAACTGGAGGCTGAGCTCTCTCAACTCAGGACTGGCAAGACCAGACAGGAGGAGAAGGCAACTACACACACCACAAAACCAGTCTCACATAAAGCTATCACAAAAATGAATCAAACACATAAACACACAAAGTCATACTCGGAGGCTCTGAGCAAAAATTTACCTAAACAGCAGAGGCCTCCAAAGTAGACATCCAAGCAACTGCCACCTCATGACACACCACAGGCAACACATAAACCACAAAATCAGTGTGCAAAGCAGTCACTGCCCTTAAGGCCAAATACACCAAACATAATTGTCATAGGTGACTCCATAGTCAGACACACTGACGTCCCACTCACCAGGCTGAACAAGGAGAGTGTCACAGTAAGCTGCCTATCGGGCGCTAGAATCCACCACATAACACAAGCACTCGGGTCACTCCACAGCAAGTACAAATATGACACAGTCATTGTCCATGCTGGTGTGAACGACCTGAGACGTACCTCCCTGGACTACATGAAAAGAGACATAGAGGAGCTCTCTGATTATGTAGCCCAGGCAGGTATGACCCTGACCCTGAGCAGTATCCTTCCTTCACCAAGAATGATGCCACAACATAGAGACAAGATGATCAGCTTTAACAATTGGCTTAATTTCTGGTGTCATTCAAAGGGGATCCAGTGTCTGTCTGCCTGGGATGACATGCTTGACAAGCCACGCTGCTTCGCAAGGGACGGCTTGCACCTGTCACCCTGGGATTCCGGATATTGGCTAAGGCTCTTGCCACCCCCATAGTGCCTTTTAGGCAAGGCTCAAATTCTAAACCTACCACCCTAGAAAACAAAAATGGGAAGAAATTAAGGGTAATGCTGCTCAATGCCAGAAGTCTAAATCTCAAAATGCACGCTCTCGAGGCCCTTCTCAGTATGGAGAACATCGATGTCTGTGCTGTGACTGAAACCTGGTTCAAGGCTCCTGAGAGCAGCCCGGCACTATCAGGTTTTACCTCATATCATGCGTTCCGCCCCAAAACCCGGACCACAACACAAAAGGAGGGGGTGTATCCATTTTCATCCAGGATACCCAAACCCCCAGGTTGGTGGCAACGCATCTAAGCATCGGAAACCATCCAGGTGCAATTAACCATAGGCAAAACTGCTCTACAATTTGTAGCATGCTACAGGCCACCCTCTCAAACTCAGGAACCCCACACAGCCTTCCTGAAGACACTGGAGGGTATAAATGTATCTCCAAACACCATTATATTGGGTGACTTCAACTACCGAATATAGACTGGGAACATTACTCAAGCCCCAACTTTCTAGCCCAAAGGTTCCTGGAGTTCATAAATTCAAATGCCATGGAACAACTAGTCACCGTTCCCACAAGAGGAGAAAATATACTAGATCTCATCATCACAAACATGGGGACAAAATGCTCCACACCGGAAGTATATCCCTCATTGGTGAGATCAGATGACAAACTTATCTCACTGGAAATCCACATCCCGCCCCCACCCCAAACAAAAAAGACCACAGTGAAGAACTTCTCTAAAGCAAACTTCACACTACTCAAGACTGGTGTGGTATCCTTCAAGGCCCCCGAGCCAGTGGAAACCACAACCCAAGCTGCAGAAGCCCTTACAAATGCCTTCTACAAACACCTCCAGGACTGCATGGATCAGGCAATTCCTAATAAAACCAAAACTCTTTCCTCCAAGGGCAAACGTCCAGTCTGGTGGACCCCAGCCATAAACAAACTTTACAATAAGAGGAGAAAGCTGTTACATGATAGAGCAAAATCCATAAAAGAGAAGACACCCTTGATCATTATTAGTAAAAAAATACGAGCACTCATAAAATCATCCAAGGCCAAATTTGAGAGAAAAATTGCAATAGATTCAAAAGACAATCATAAGGCCTTCTTCAGCTATGTTAGAAACCTGGGTGGAAACTCCCAGATATGCGCAGAATTAGTCCAAAATGATACAAAAATCACTGAACCCACAGACATTGCCAACATACTGGCAGACAGGTTCAGTGCAAACTTCACCCCCAAAAGGAGAGATAACTATCCCAGCGGAGTGTAGCCTCCCAGACATCTCTAATGCGCAGGTGAAAGCTGCTCTCTCTAAAGCTAAAAACACAGCATCAATGTGACCGGATGGTGTCCCCGGCTGTGTGCTACACAAACTCAACGAGGAACTAAACCCGCATATAAGGCAGCTGTTTAATCTTAGCCTTACCACAGGATACGTGCCCAAGGAGTGGAGTATGGCAACTGTGGTCTCACTCCACAAAGGCGGTACCTCTACGGACCCTGGAAATTACCGCCCCATAAGCTTAACAAGCCTGGTCTGCAAAGCTATGGAGAGGATCATAATGGAACTCATAAACAAAGACATAGGGGACTTGCAGACATTGGACCCGACCCAGATTGGCTTTGTCAAGGCCAGATCATGCCTTTTGAACTTGGTCGACTTCTTCGAAACAGTCACCAAGGCCATTGATGAGGGAAAGGCAGTCCATACAGCCTACCTTGACCTTGCAAAAGCTTTTGACACAATACCCCACTCGGGTATTGTAGAGAAACTTACCAGCTTAAATGTAAACCCATATGTCACAAGATGGGTTGCAAACTGGTTAAAGGACAGAACCCACAGGGTTAGAGTTGCTGGCGCCATGTCAGACTCCAAGCCGGTCACAAGTAGGGTCCCACAGGGCTCAGTCCTTGGCCCCCTGTTGTTCGGCATCTACTTCTCAAAAGTACAGGCAAACATAGGAGGACTATGGCTGACAAAGTTTGCAGATGACTGCAAACTGGGTGCCATAGTGGAAAGTACATCGGACACAGATATCCTTCAGAGGGGTCTCACGGAAACTGATAACTGGTGCCAGAGCCATGGCCTGAAGTTAAATGCCAAAAAATGTATAGTCATACCCTTCGGGAAAAACAAGGTAACCCCAAGCTACCATATAGGTGGCAATCCATTAAGCACAGAAGAGGTTATCAGGGACCTGGGGACCCAGGTTGACAGAGGCCTTTCTTTTGACACTCACATTGCTAAAGTGGTTAGAAAGACCTTCTACATTGCCCACCTGATCATGAAGGGATTCACATCCAGATCAAGTGAGGTCATTGTTCCCCTGTACTCTTCACTTATCAGACCAATGATCGAGTACAATGCCCCATTCGGGATGTATCTCACCCGACACCTGCAGCAATTGGAGAGACCCCAAAAGTTCCTCACCAAAAGGATAAAGGGACTCCAAAATCTGTCATATGCTGCCAGACTGAAGAAACTCCAGCTCTATTCAGTCGCATACCGCCTGCTCAGAGGTGACCTGTGCCTGACATACAAGGCCATGTCCAACCCGGAATTAATGGACATGCTCCACCTCAAAAAATCCAAATCTACCAGATCCACTAGAGCAAGTGACTTAAACCTTAGCACAGATATAAATAGGACATGCTGGAGGGATAGATTTGTCACCCAGAGACTCCCTATTCTGTGGAATAGAATCCCAGTCCATGTGAGGCAGAGCACCTCGCTGGCTCTTTTCAAGAGAAATCTTGACCGGTGGATGGGAGATCGTAGGTTTACCCCGGGAATCATCTCTGTGTCACTGCTGGACAGAGGCACAACAAACTAATGGGCACTATATTTTTTAACATAAGGGGTGGCGTAAGCCACAAAACTTTGGGCTAGGCTTATAAATGCCTTGGGGCAGATAGCCTAGTATAAACCTATGAACCTATGAAATATCAAAGCAATCATGTTTCTGCTCATGTAAGTTGCCCAACTGATGGAAGGATAGTTGAAATCTTGCATGACCAAGGTGTTTGGCTGTATACTAAGCATCTCTAGCATTTCCAGGTAGGTGGTGTGCTTCTCCTGGTTCATGGTGGGGGACCTGTAGCTAGCGATGATGTGGAAGGGTATTTTACCTATAGTTAATTGGACATGGAGTAGGTCAAGAGAGTTGTCCTGTTTCACCAGTCTTGAGGTGTAATTTGAATTTAATAAAGATGGATACGCCTCCACGTTTGGTTCTTTCATGTTCATTTTGGGGTCTGTATATGTTTAAAGCATTGAAGCCTTGTACGGCCAGGATGCTCTCAGCAGCCTTGAACCAAGTCTTTGTGACAGCACAAACATCAGCATCTTCCAAGGTCAGGAGTGCTTTAAGGGAGTGAAGTTTACTGTTTAAGCTCCTAGCATTAAGCAGCATGACCCTAAGTTTGTCTTTAGTGGATGTCTTTATATTAGAAGTTTTGTTGTTTGGTCATTGCTTAAAAAGGCACTAAGGGAGAGGCAAGCATATTTGCCGGTATCCAAAAGCCTTGAGGAAACAAGTGAATGCCATCTCTGGCAAAGCAGCATGGACTGTTGACCTTGTCTTCCTAGGCAGACAGGTACTGGATCACCCTGGAGTGACACCAGAAGCTAAGACAATTATTGAAATCAATCATTTTTTGACTGTATTGTGGCATCATCCTTGGTGAAGGCAGAATGCTGCTTAGGGCTAGGAACATACTGCCTGGGACACACAATCTGAGAGTTCGGTCCTGTCTCTCTTCATATAGTCCATACAGGTACGTCTCAAGTCATTCACTCCAACATGTACTATGACAGAGTCATAACGGTAATTGTTCTGAGTGGTTTGAGTGCACGCATGATTTGATGGATCCGAACACCTGACAGGCAGCTGACCATGACCTTCTCTTTGTTCAGCCTGCTGAGGGGGACATCTGTGTGTCTCACTACCGAGTCGCCTATGGCCAGAACATTTTGATTATAGGTGTTTTGCCTTAGAGGCTTAATTGTTGAGACACTGATATGTGTGTTATGTGTATTGGTGGATTTTGTTCATGTACCAGTATGTGTATGTTGTTTGCACTTGGGAGATCTCTACTGTTTTGGTAGGTTCTTAGTGAGTGCATCATTGTATGTGGGATTATGTGTCTTGACCTTATCTTGTGTGAGAGGGGAGCTGTGTGTGTTGACAACCTGTTTGTCTTGTTTATTGTTATGTCAGAGGACTGATTCTAATTTCATGTTATAGTTACATTTCTCACATACTGTATTTGTTTGCTTTAGCAGCAAGTGTTTGTCCGTATACATTGAGGCAATTGCTACATTGTCTCAGGATGCCCATATCAATCAGGTCGGTTGGAGAAATGGTGGAAAACTCTCCATTCATTGTGGCAGGTGTATACTGAAGTAATTAGAGAAGACGGGCTAGATGGACCAGGGTTTGTTTCTGAGACTAACAAAGTCGCTATCCTATGGAGGGCTAAGAGTGGAAGACTGCATCAATGCCTCCGAATGGGCAGCTGTTTGCACACAGAGAAGCAGTGAATCTAAGTAGGGTTTTCTGCCAGAAATCCAGGGAAAAACTGAGTTTCTAGACCTTTGCATCTATATGCGGCAGAACTAAACCCTGTTGTGTGGTGAAAAAATACAAGCAAAGTTAAAACAGTTTTAACACAAATTAACCAATAGGAAAGCCCAAAACTGAGCCTTTTTCCAAAAATCCCCAACTCAGGTGGGTCCTGGGCTATGCAATTCTGCCTCAAGGGTGCAAGAGGGCCTCCTTAATGTAGGCTGGCTGGTTTTAGTGGTCAGTTAATACCAAACACCTTAGATTCAGCAAATCTGAATCTAGCCCGTCCTATAAAATACAGAAGTTATAGAAATTCAAGTGCAGAAAAAAAAAAACAGTCACAGCAGTAGAAACAGCAAAAAATGAAGCAGCAATTAATCAAAATGCACTTAAAAAAAGTGCAATGCAAGCTTAGAATATTTTATTAAACGTAGTGGATGCCTTGGATTTAGTTTATATTCACTCCAGATCTCTGGATAAGGTCACCAAACTTGGAGCAGCTTTGCTGGATGGTAATGAAATCTTGGCCAAATCTATAAGGGTACAAATGGTATTGACAGACCATTGTTCACTGCCTCATGAAGCATGCTCTACCTTTCACAAAACCAGACTGGCTTGGGTCACAGTGAGTAAACGTTGCCAATGCCTACAGTTATGAATTTGGAAATTACTGGTTCAAGTGACCTTTCATATAAATTGACCGAGATTATTGTGCCTATGAAAATGAATTGCTTTTATGTAGGGGAATTAGTGTAGCAGTCCTTGATGTTTTTGGAACAAACTCAGTGGCTGAGCTAAGGCTGAAGACAGACCATGCAGGCAGCTGAGCTGTCAAAGGACAAATGGACTAAAATCCTTGCCAACACTATTTCAGGTTCTAAAAATGTCACCTGTTGCTCCATCACCAAATTGGAAGATTCTGAAGTGCTATCAGGAATGCTTGGGTAGTGGCTCCTTCTGTGACACAATAAGCAAAAGATGAGAGACCTGGGCAGTACCTGAGGCTTGAAGCCTGTTGTCCACCACAGGCATTACCACAATAAGTAAAAGTTGAGAGACTTGGACAGTACTTGAGTCCTGAAGCCTGCTGTCCACCAAAGGCATTAGCACAGGAGGGACAAGAGAAGCAAAATGGTCAATGGGTATAAGTGGATGAATTTGCACTTCCGTTGACCCTGATCTTGTGACCTTTATGTAATTAATAAGAATGTTAAGGCATCACACACCATGTCAGTTTCCTTAACAAACTGTTCATCTGCTTGTTCATCCTTTTTGACTTGTGAACCTTTTCCACAGATTTTCACCTAAGACATCTGCTGGTTGAAGAACCACTAGCGTTTGAAGAGTCAAACATTGCAGCATATGTGACTGGCCATCTGTGGCCCAGAAAATTCCATCCTAAGCAAGATCTTTGTGGTTCCTAACTGGACAGAATATTATAGATAGTAATCTTTAGAGGAAATCTTTCTCCCACAACCTTATTTGCTGACAACATCCCAGGAATATCATGTTGTCACAAAAAAACATTTCTGATTTCAAAAAAAAAAAAAAAATCACCAGCTGGCATTGTATAACAACCACTTTAAAAAAGCTAAAACCCAAAAGGTTTACTTGTCATTTGAAAGCTATTAAATGTCTACCTAGAATTCTAGAAACTTAACAATAGGACAACTGCATTTTTCAGAAGCAAGCAAATACATAAATAATCCAGTGATGGCTTGAGTTACTCTCCTTTACAGCTCAGTTTCTGACTGATATTCTTGGTAGGAAGAGTAATCTGATGCTTAAAGGAGACATGGGGATATTCACACTGATGTAAAATTCTGTCTGCAAGATGTCTCTCTCTCTGCTGCCAAGACCCCATTATTCAGTGTCAGTATCTACTGCAGTAATTATCATTACTTTCTATAGATATTGAACCAATCTTTCATGTAATAGATTATTTTGAATAAAACAATAAAATGATTATTCTGTTTCTTTGGACTAACACTACAGTACAAGGAAGGCATCAGAATACAGTTAGAAGAACAAGTTATTAAGAAAGCTAAACAGAATTCAAAGAAGAGTATCCTTTTAACTTAAGATTACTAACAGGCTATCTACTTGCAGAGATACCTAGATCGGTATTGAATCAGGAATTGTAACTGATAATTTTACTGATATATTTATAGAAATCACAACACAGTGAAATAACTGTTTAATAATCTGCTCTTTATCTGGTGCATTTCTTTTTAAGATAACAGCAAAAAAAAAAATTGCACTATCCAAACATAACTGTGTTTCTCATTTTGTTATAAGATTCTCACCGAAAGCAATGGTCACAAAAACATATTTTTAAGACAGGTCAATTCATCCAGTGATCTCTGCATCCATTAGTGTACTCTTGCTGAAAACAAAGGATGGAATTAGAGGGAGCAGCAAGCTTCAAGCCCTGCCACTTAAAAAAGAATAATAATAAAAACAGCTATACCATCAAATGAAATTGTTCCTTATGTGCCTTGAAAACAAATTTAAAAATGAAATGTGAATTTTAATTCTCCATAACTAAATCCATGTTTTATGAGGTCCCACAAATGGGTTTATGGAGTCATAATAAATGTATGGCCAAGAATGTTAAGAAGCTTGTCTATGTTACTCAGTATTAGTGAGAGATTAATAGCATCCTGCATTAATCAGATTTTCTCCACATACCCCAGGTGAAAACTTGTGATCACCCATCCAGTCGGGTCTATATTAGATCAACAAAGTTTTAATACTTTGAATCACTAAAGATTGAACTTTAATGATTGAAGTCTTAAAACTTCAAAGTGTTTTAAAATCAGCAAGCCACCCTGCACCCCCCCCCCCACACCCCCTGCTCTTTAAATATACCAATTCTGAGATCATGCTACAATGCAAGAAATGGAAATATTCCATTTCTGCACTGTATTGCGATCTCAGAGTTGGTATATTTAAGTAGTGGTGGGGTGTGGGGGATGCAGGGAGGCTTGCCCCCCTGCATAAAACACTTAATGACAGTTTTCATGGCTCAGTGTTATTTTTATTTGGATTCGAAATTTTCATACTTCGACCATATGGTGTCGACCATATGGTATTCGAAGTTTGAAACTTTCTTTCCGATAATATAGACCAATCCAGTCAGCTAGACCTTTTTAAAGGTAGTCAGGGAATTACGCTGCTTAAAACTTAACAGGAGCACCTCCTAGAAATGATGATTACCATTTCTATTTGATTACTATTTTTAGTAACTGCTTTTTTTGCCAGACACCAGAATTAAACATAACAAGGCCTTACTATCCAAGCAATACAGATCCTGTATCCCAGCTCAAAAATAATTTCCTTAGTTACATTTAGTTTCTCACCTAGTATTCCTGACTGAGTACTGTGTATGGAATTTTTAAAGTCTGCCAACTCGCTACACCCCAATAGTATATCCTCCTAGGTACACCTTTTTTCCTCATTACACCTCCAACATTTGCCATCTACCTGAGAAAAAAATTCTTTGGAGTCTGCTTGGGGTATAAAAGTATCTATGCCAACATTTCCAGGCAAAAATTCTAAATCTTCCAGATTTTCATTGCATATTTGGGAGCCATACATACATCCTCCCAATGTTTCTTTGTGAACTGTATATCTAACCTCTTTTCCCAATCTTTTCTGACCTCTTCTATTTAATTCCTATAGTTATTGTGCAATACTTTATATGTGCTATTAATTATCCATTTTGTCAACAGCAGCTCCTATTCTAGGTTCACTTAAAAACTCAACCAGTGCAGGTATTTCATTTAGGATTCACTTATCTGTTTCTCTTTGTCTATACTCTGATATCAATCTCTGATAGGGAAGGCAATCACTAGCCTGCAATCCAAATGTCTTCTTGGCCTCCTCGCATTGTGTTACCTTTCCCTCTATTTGTACCCAATGCCTTGCATCTTTTGCCAGCTTCCTTCAGTAAATATCAACCCCTTCTTGCCTATTCTCTGTAACCCTAACTGTAGTCATCCGTATCAGAAGAATCTCCTTTCTCCATTCCTGTGTTGGCTTAGTTCTTAGTATACACTCTGCTACTTTATGAATATAATATTCTGTACGACTGTTATTCTCTTTAGGGAATTTTATCCAAAGTCCCAACTCTTTCCTTATTTCTTGAATAACCCACCTGATTTATTATAATCCCTTTCCACTTTGAATTGTAGCTTTCTGCTTTTATTATGTATAAGAGCATTAACTGCGTAGCTCTAAAATATCCCTTCAAATTGGGTAATCCTACACCTCCTTGCTCTATTGAGAGGATCAATTTATCCCACTTGACGCTTGCTCTCTCCAACTCTTTATTAAGTACTATCCACAACTTCTCATCTGGTTGATAAAAATATGGCTGACCTGTGTAAAAATTAAAGGGACTAAAAAAATTTTTCTGTTAGCATCTTCTATACGTATCCATAGGCATGAGATGCCAGTTTCTCAGTCTTGTACTATCTTTCAGTCTCTTCCCATATATCGTTAACTGTCATAACAGAATCCTATTTAATCCATACCCCTAAATACATTTGTCATGCTCCTATAAATATGGGTATTGCTGAATAAATTCATGTATAGGTACATAGCTATAGCCTTTGTTTAATCACCATTAATTTTATATCCCCTCAAAAAATGGTACTGTCTCAGAATGTTACACAACACTGAGCTGCCCTTTTCTGCTTCCATCAGGTACAAAATAATGTTATCTGTAAATAAAGCCAACTTTTCTTTATTTTAAACAAGAAACATCTTTATTGAATTATTACTTATAACATAGGCAATCATACATTTATATAAATGAAAACAAACCATGTTGACATAATCCCATTTGCAAGCCTTTTACATCACAAACCATATTGATAATTTTAGTTGCAAACATTATACATCACTTATAATCTATCCAATTATTGTTAGACAAACATTACATAGCTCATTCAAATCCTGCCTTCTCTTAAATACCATTCCTCCCCATATATATTGTTCCCACAATTCCTATTTTTATGTAATTTGCTCCTACCCTTTTCTAAAGATCCCAATTCCAGTTGTTTTGTCTCTGTTACTATATTCACTACTTCTATCACAGATGGTTTAGATTTTGAGTTCCATTTTCTAATAACTGATTGTTTGGCAGCCAACATAATTAGACTCAGCAAGACCTTACTATGTCTAAGAAATTCTGATTCTGTATCATAGCTCAGAAAAATCATCTCCCTAGTTACACCACCATACCAATTGTATCCTTGAATTTCCGAGTCCCTTTCTTTCTTTGAAATAGTTCTAAAAATAATGCAAACAACAAAGGTGAAGGAGGACATCCCTGCCTGGTTCCTCTGCTCATACACAATGTATCAGACAGGAAGTCTCCTACTTTGATTTTTGCCTCTGATCCCTCATATATACTTCTAATTAAACTTATAATTGTATCAGCAAATGCACATACTTCCATTGCCCTGCTTATAAATTCCCAGCTTACTCACTTGAATGCTTTCTCTGCACCATGACCCACCAATAACAGTGGTATTTTCTTAAATTCTGCTTCCCTCTGGATCATCATTGCTCCATTAATGATGTCCAATGTTTGCCTCTCCTCCACAAAATGACACCGGTCCACATCTATCAATTTTGGCATCACCTTTGATATTCTTTTAACCATTCTAGATATAAACACTTTATAATCATGATTTAAAGTTGAAATGGGCCTATATAAAGACAGTAAAGACCCATCTGATGCAGCTTTAGGTATTACATCCACCCTACCCTCCCTTCAAAATACTGTTAAACAGAACCTTACAGATCTTTATCACTTTATTTCCTTAGCTTCCAAAGATCCACAGGAATGCCATCTATTCCTGCAGACTGTCCTGTAGATTGATTATAAATCACTGTTTTTATCTCCTCTCCTCCTACCTTAACTTGCTGAGCCTCAACTACCTCTAACCTTGTCATATTTAAGTCTCCAAGAGGAGGCACAAATGCAAATATTTATGGATTTCACCACTTTCATACTTTATATAAATTTTCATAAAATTTCAGCAATATCTCTAATACTTCTACAGAATCTCTGATTGTTTTTCTTATTATATGTTCTCTAAGTTTGGTAACAACCCTTTTTACTTTTTGTTGTATAAGTTGTGCCAAAAGTTTTTCTGCTCTAGAGTTATTATTAAAAACAGTTGCTTAACAGCACTCTTTCTAAATTCATGTATATTATCAAGGCACTCACTCATTTTCTCTTTAGCACTCTGCAATTGTGCCTCCTCTTGTTTTACAAGATTCCCCTTATTTTGTATTACTTTAACTAACCTTTGTCAGCCCCTATAAATAATTTTATTTCTTCTTAACCAGACCTCTTTTTCTTTTATTTCTACCCTATTTTTAAACTTTACTTTCATTTTATCCCACTCACTAGCTATAACTTCTGGAGTGCTTTCTATCTTCCTTAATAACTCTTGGTTAATTTCCACTTCACATTCCCTAAATTCCTCTCTTTTTAACAGGTGGGGAGGCATCAATATTTCATTTTTACTTCATTACCCTGCATTTTTATTGTAGTATTTATCAGCACATTATCTAAAATAGTTATTGGAAGTGTGTCAAAGTTCTCAATTAGGTGCACATGTTTCTGTGAAATATAATTTCTGTCTAGTGCAGTCCAGTTATTAGACCTTGGTGAATAATATGCAAATTATCTCAGAGTTCCTACTACTGTTGAATTCACATCTTGTTGTTTATTTATTTATTGATATTTGATTACTGGAAAAGTCCAACTGGGTAGGTGCCCATTTTCAGCAGAGGTCTGGGGAGAAAAGCTCCTAAGTATTACAAGAACATTTTAACAATGACGATTTTACAATGTTCAAAAATAATATAATACAATAAAAAAATCTACAGTCTAAACAATTATACTAAATTGGACATAATGTGGAAACATTAGTTAAGAACATATATGCCTTATAGGATAATAATTTAATATTTAGAAAAACTGTAGCCAGTTTAGAGAAATTAAAGGTAAGTTAGTATAACTCAAAGAAGAACTGCAACATGAAGGGGTAGAAAAAAACAGGGTTATAGCATATTTAGAGTGAGAGTCAGGGGGAGAGAAATTTTCTGAAGTAAGGAAGTGGGTGAAGAAGGGGAGTAAGGAGGTATAAGGTATGAATAGGTACATGTTCATATTTAGTGATATAGTTTATCCTGCCATTGAACAAGAACAAAGACAGATTTTGGAAAGTCTTCCAGAATGGTTTTAAAGGACTGGAAGGAAGGCACTGATCTAATGGATACAGGAAAGAAGTTCCAGGGCTCAGTAACATTGTACGAGTACTGACCATGCCCAGCAGATTTGATAAGTTTGTGGACAGAGTGGAGTTTTTGGTCAGTAGATCATAATGACAGAGTGGAAACATAATTAAGAAGAATGATATTTAGTGCTGGACAAGCACATTGATGCCTGATAATTTTATAGGTGGTGAGAAACTGTGTATGTTAGACGATAGGGTAGTTTTAACCAGTTTAGGATTTTTGCTATAGTGGTGGATTCAGAAAGGGGTATATGCTGCAAATTTATCCACTTTAATGTAGCATTGTTCAAGTAGTACGTTTTGTGATGCCTGGAGGTTAGTAAGTATGAGAGTGCCATAAAGTAGTGAAGGGAGGAAGTAAGTGGTGGCAAGTGTAGTTTTAATTGTGTTGGTGAGAGTTTTGGCTCTGTAAAGCATCCCTAGTTTTAGTAAATTTTGTTTACACAACTCTGTATATATAGGTCGAATTTAAGATTATCAATTATCATCCCTAATAATTTGCATTTTGTTTTTTTGACGAGAGAGGGATATGGGGAGAAAAAGTAGTAGTCTATTTTTTGGGGTTGAGCATGACTTGTGAGTTATAAATCCATGTTTCAGTGGCTGTTAAAGTTTCCTGAGTAATTTTTTGGAGATAACCCAGGTTGTCTGATGCACATATGGGTGCGGAGTCATCTGCATATTGTATTAGGGATGCCTGTTGTGTGGATCTGTGGAGTGTGTTGGGGAGAATGTTAAAGAAGAAGGGAACAAAGTTAAAGCCTTGTGCTTCACCAGTGGTGACTGCAGGGTACAGAGAGAGGGTAGAGTGCTGTTTTACTGACTTATATCTAATGGACAAGTAGCTTTTGAAGGGTGAGCTGAGATAGACCTAGTGAGGACTTTTCAACTTTGTTGAAGGCTTTAGACAAGTCTAAAAATAAGGAGACTGCTTTGCTATTATCTCTAGCTTTATTGACAGTATATACAAAGGTTAGAACTGTGGTGTTAGTATTACAATAGGAATGGAAGCCGTTTTGTGTGGAGGATAGGATTTCTTCCTGAATGAGACAGTTTAGCAATTGTTTTTGAATACATTTTTCAAGTATTTTGAAGAGGGGGACACGATTGCCATAGGTATAAAGCTAGTGATGTCTGTTGAGTTTCCTTCATTGTGTAGTTGGATAACGTGTGATTTTTTTCCAGAGACAGGGAATATGGGGTCTTGCACTGACCTATTTATAAGGATTGAGACTGGATAGGTAAGGATATTGGCTGCTATTTTAAGATACTTACCTGGAAGGTCATCAGCTGAAGTAGAGCGTGGTTTGAAAGTAAGAGTAGCTTTATACTGGATGTGGGCACAGCTTTGAAGGTGAAAGTGGATGTGGTGACATGTGGCTGTTGGGCAGGGTTGGGATTAGATGTTGGGAAACCTTGGTTAGGGATTCTATAAGAGCTGAATTCTATTGCAGTTTTGAGTGGTGAATTATTGGGAGAGAGGTTAGGTTTGAATTTTTGGCCAGGATGCAAGATTTCTTTAGTGACCGACTAGAATTTTTTAGGGTTGTGCTTCCTGTTGTTCTGAAAGTTGTTATAGTATAGTTTTTTTTTTACTTTATTTATTTGCTTTTTAGTATGGTTGTGGAAATTTTCGAGATGTTATAGGATTTTATATTTTTGCCATTCTTTCTGTAGTTTTACTCTACCCTACATTAGCATTCGTCTCTTTTTGGTAGCCAAATTTTAGGATGTTTGAGTTAATAGATGAGAGAGCAGTAATGAACATTTCTTTGTTAATAAAAATAAAAAAACAAGTCCCAACAACAGCAGAATCCGCACACTTCATTTAATAAAATCCACACAATGAATAAACTTTTAAGCGCTTTTTGTCTGCCAAATAGCAAATTTCTTCAGAAATTTCTTAGTTAATCCTGGAGAGAGTTTCATACTGTTTCCTAAACATGCTTTTAAGTGGATGTCTGAAATGTCTGGTTGTATAGACACAGTTGGTCACTGAGAAAGTCTGATATTGTACTTACGGTGGTAAATTTACCAGAGTCTGATACCAGGATCCAGTCCAATAAGAAATTTGATGTCTTGTTATAATGTGTGTGGGAGTATCAATTAGTATGTAAAAATGTATAAGTTCATGCTAGATGCAGGGAGTTTGAGGTTATGTCCAATCATTGATACTGACATCACCTAGTAGTACTTTTTCATGTGGAATTATTATGGATATCAAATGTAGGATATTTTCCAGTGTAGCTGTATTGTCACCAGCAGGAATATAAAGGGCAGTAATACACATTTGTTTTGTTTACTTTCAGGAAGGTAATAAGACACACTGCTGAACTGAATTTTGGTATTGGTTTGTTGTAGGGGAAATCTGGTAGTTGTTTAGAAATATTACAACAATACCACAGCCTTTCCTCTTTATACAGTCATTATAAATGATAGTGTAGTCAGTTGGTATAATTTTGGAGTTGTTTATGCTTGGTTTAAGACAAGTTTTAGTTATACCGAGCATATCAGGCTTGTGTTAGATAACCGAGGCATCCAGTTCAGAAGTTTTTATTTCTTATGCTTCAAATTATGATGGCAAAAGTTAGACTACCAGGGTGAAGAGTAGACCATTGTGACATTACAGTAGTGGTTGAAAGGGAATTGTCTTTATGCTGCTTGTGATAAGTGGGGCCAAGATTAGGGTGAGTGTTTCTTTCTAGGAGGAGTTTAGTATAATGGAGTATTACTGATTCTTGTTTTATGGAGAGTTTTTTCCACTTAATTTTATTTTGATGTAAGTTGAAATGGAGTTAATCAGTCTACATTTGGGGAGAAAGTGAGGGCTGTCATTAAACAGGTTTGATGCGATGTGTGGAGAGTTTAGGGAGGAAGTATGCATAGATGGTTTGGACAAAGGTGAAGAGATGCTGAAAGCTATTATTGAGCCATGGTAGGATGAGAGATGGCTCAACAGGAGGAGGAGAAGAATAGAGAATACGCTGATGAGTACCATGATTATGTAAAGAGATCTGTGTCTTATTGATAGCATGTAGTGGGGAAGTAGGAATCAAGACATTGCAGGGCTGTAGGATATTTAGTGGTGGTGGAGTCTGGAAGCCGGTAGAAGATAGGAAGGAAGGCAGTATTTTCTATGAAAAAAATAGGTTGCCCTGGTTTCTTCTCTTAAGTTTCTAAAATATATGAAATAAAGGGGTTTCAATTGATAGTCTATGAGGATGTAAATAAGATAGGAAGTATTGAGGGTTTATTTAGGGAAAGTAGAGGTTGAAATGTAGAATAATGGATAGGTACTGCCAGACGTCAAAACACCTGGGTATAAAGATAGCCAGTCTGTGTCATGATACCACTTTTTTCTTGCCCTCAACTGGGAGGAGCCTTAAGCAGATAAGTGGTATTCAGAGCAGAACCTGACATAGGAAAAGAGCCAAGGAGGGGGGCCTTGGCTGAGTAGCGAAATAGGATCAACCTACATAGTAAGATGAGGGGGTTGGTGGGAGGGAAAGAAGACTGTAACAATGAATATACTCTAACATCTACATTTATGGTAAGTGTACACAGCTGCACTATGTTCTTCATGTTTCACTGTTGCAGTCCTGACTAATAGGAAGATTCCCAAAGATGTATGGAGGAAGAAAGATGTCTAAAGAGAAGAGACCATGTCCTGCAGGACAGCAGTGGCAAAGCATGCTCTAGACCAGGAGAAGGATGACAGGTGGTAGTGTTTGGTGCAGTTATACACTGAAGATGAGGTGGCAGCCTCCAAAAATGTCATTGGTGGAGACACCCTTTAGAAAGGCAGTGGAAGTAGCAGTTGCCCTGGTGGAATGAGATTTCATCCCTACTAGTGGCATTTTGCCATGTGAGCTATAACAAAAGCAAATGCAGTGGAAATCCATTTGGAAATAGTTTGCTTAAAGGCAGGCTTGCCTTTTTTTCAGAGGCAAAGATAGTGAAAAGATGATCAGTCTTTCTCAACACTTTTATCTTGTCCAGATAGAAATGTAGATGTCTGTGCACATCCAAGGAATGCAGAATTCTCTCCACTTTGTTTTGCTGATTGGAGAAGAAGGTAGGAAGATGGATGGCTTGATTCCAAGAGGTGTCAGTGACCACTGTAGGCATAAAGGCCAGAATGGTTCTGGGAGAGACCCTATCCCTGTGGAATATGAGGAAAGATTCCACTGCCATGAGGGCCTGCAACTCAGAAATCCTCCTGGCCGAGGTGATAGTCAGAAGAAGAATTGTTTTCCATGTCAGGAACTTTAAGTCATAGAAACTGCTGGCTCAAAGGGTAAGGGGCATGGTCAGTTTCTCTAGCACAAAATGAAGGTCCCGAGGAAGAGTAGGTTTCTTTCTGGGTGGTCTAATGTGGATTACTCCCCTAAGATATTGCTTTAAGACTGGATGGGAAAAAAGGGGGAGGGTGAGAGGGCACATATACAGAGATGGCAGAACCATGGATTTTAATTGAAGAATTAAATAGTCCCTGATTCAGCAGGCCAGTCAGGTATTCTAGGATGCTGGAAATGTGCTGATTTGGAATATTGGTGGTGATCTTTGGACCAAATAGAGAACCTTTTTCCAATTAGCCAAGTAGGATTTCCTGATGCTAGGCCTTCTAGATTCTTTGAGGATGTCTAGCACCTGTTTACTTAGGCTAACACCATTGTGGTTTGTTGTGGAATCATCTACATTGCAAAGTTGAGGGTCTGCAGATTGGGGTGTACAATGTTTCCCTCATTCTGTGTGAGGAGATCTACTCTCTGAAGGAGTAGCCATGGCCCAAACAGCATTGGTACCCCCTCCTCCTCGAACTCACCAACCATGGCCCATGGCTACACCTTCAGAGAGTAGCCATGGGCAATGTACCCCCTCCTCCTCGAACTCACCAACCATGGCCCACGGCTACTCTCTGAAGGAGTAGCCATGAGCCATGGTTGGTGAGTTTGAGGAGGAGGGGGTACCAATGCTGTGTGGGCCAGTCTGAAGCTATAAATACTACTCTTGGGCCCTCTTCTCTTATCTTGAGCAGAACCCAAGGAAGGAGGGGTATTGGGGGAAATGAATAAATGAAAAGCTTTGTCCAAGGGAAACAGAAGGCATCTGCTTTCTAAGCTGTCTTCTGTTTGCTCCTAGTGCAGAATTTTTGCTGGTGTGCATTCTCCTTGGATGCAAAGAGGTCTACCTGTGGAATTTCCCATGTCTGGGTTACAGACTGGAAGATCCTTGGGTGCAGATGCCACTAATGAGAGTCCATCAAGTTTCTGCTGTGATGGTCTGCCAGAGCATTTTGAACTCCTGGAAGGTATTGTGCTGTCAGGTAAAAGCCAATAGACTGAGCAGGTTCCCAGATTTGCATTGCTAAACAGCACAGTGGGTAAGAATGTGTCCCTCCCTGTCTATGTATAACATAACTGTGGTATTGTCTGTCTTGATTAACAGGACACCTGGGGTCCATTTTTCCTTGAAGGCTAATAGGCAAGACTAACAGGCCCTTTAATACTGCCATGTGTTCTTTCCCATTGATGTGTCTTTCCTTAGATTCATAATTCCACTTCCCCTGGGTTTGAAGGTTCTGGAAGTGAGCCCCCCATTCTGTCTCCAAGGCAGCTGTGATTAGGGTTTGAGTCTGAGGGGAGATTTTGAATGGGAGTCCCTGATTCTGGGAGCAAGCTTGCACCCACCATGTGAACTCTATTCTGAGGCAGGGGATCAGGGGGATCTTGGTTTATAGGGACTGAAAGCTCTGGCACCAGACATTCTTCAGGTACCACTGGAGCTTCCTCATGTGTAGTCTTGGCAAGGGGGACCATGAGGATGTATGAGGCCATGTAGCACAGGGCTTGAAAAAATTCCCTCACTGAGATGTCATCTCTCAATAGGATCATGTGGAAGAAATTGTCAGGAAGCAGACTTTTTCTGGAAGGAGGAAAGCCTTTTGTAGAGAGGAGACCAGAAGAGCCCCCAAGAAGACAATCTTTTTTTCTTGATGAAGTGTGGGATTTCTGTAGGTTCACTGTGAATCCCAGTGAGTAAAGGAGATCCTGGGTGAATCTGAGGTTCTTGATGAGCTTAGCCTGATCTGTGGTCTGTATAAAGCAGTCATTCAGGTAAGGATAGATCTGTATCCCCCTGGTTTTGCAGATGCTTATTGCTGGTGCTAGGCACTTTGTGAACACTCTTGGTGCTATAGATAAGTCAAAGGGCAGTGCAGAAAATTGATAATGACTGGATCTTGCCCTGAAGTGAAGAAATCTTCTGTGGGACTCCTATACAGGGATGTGCAGATAAGCATCTTTTATGTCTAGAGAAACCATGAAGGTCTGGGGAATATCACGGGCAGCAGTTTTTGAAGGGTTAACATTTTGAACTTTGGCACCAAGAGGAATTGACTGAGGTTGGAGAGATACACAATAGGGCATCAAGAGCCTTCCTTTCTGGGGACCAGAAAGAGTCTGGAATAGAATACATTTCCCTGTTGGGCAGTGAGAACTGGTTCTACTGCTCCCTATGAACACAGTATCTGGATTTGAGCCAAAGCCTCTATTTTTTGATTTTGGGGGACATCTGCATAATCTCAGTATTTTAAATGCGCTTTAAAAGTCATTTGCAATAATACCTAAAACCCATCTGTCTGAGGTGATGAGGGTCCAGGTATGTTTGAAAAGAGATATCCTTCCTCCTAGCTTTGGGTGGGGGGTGAGGAATGAGCAGATGAGTCATTGTTGCTCTTTGGATGTGGCTCGTGGTCTAGAACTCCCTTGCCTAGATGTCTCTGAGGCCCACTGCCTGCCCCTTTATGATTGTTGCTTCTGTTTGAGTGGCCTACCCCTTGGATGTTTCCTCTGCCTATGCCTAGGCTGGGTGGGAAAGGACCAGTGTTTGGCTGGAAAACTTCTGCTGAACCTGGGTGGTTGTACCTGGAGGAAATCTTTTACTGTCTGCATTGACTTAGTCTTATCCTCCATCTTTTTAAGGACTTCTGCCTTGGGCTTGAATAGAACCTCTATGTCAAGGGGGGGGGGGGTCATCCAACAGGCTAGACTTCACATATTCTGGAAGAGTTTGTTCTCAGAGCCAAGCATGTCTCCTAATAACAGATCCAGTAGTAGCTGCTCTGCAAGATGATTCCATGGCATCATGGCCACAGTGGAGGGAACGTTTAGCTACCTGAGCACTGGAATGGCAGTGATCAGTTAATTCTTTTGGGAGGTTTTTGTCTTCAAGGGTGGAAACCTTTTGTATAAGCTGTTCTAGTATAGTCTGTTGGTACTTAATTATATAAAATTGACAATTTAGTGCCCATATGGCAGGGGTGGTGGAAGTATAAACCTTCTTGCCAAACCTGTCAAGGGTCCTGCTCTCTTTGTCTGTAGGAAGTGGGTTCCTAGAGGAAATGACTCTGGCTCCTTTTGGTCCCGGAGTTGCAACTTCAAGGTCAGCAGTAGGGTTTCCGTAAAGATACTTATGGGAATCCTGGCCTCTGTAAAACATGTCTGGCTTACATGGGGCAGGTGAGCGGGAGTCAAGTTTAAAGGAAGATTCCTGGAAGACATCTTCCACCACTTCTAGAAAAGAAACACAAACCAGTAAAAAACGGAAAACCAAAATAGAAAATGCAGGCAACCTTGAGTCCGACAAGCAGGCTAGAGGCAGAAAAGCACAAGCGAAATCTCCTTTAACGCAGTATTTATTTTACAAAAGTAAAACGTTTTCGCCGTAACCAATGTCACAGCTTCATCAGAAGGAAACAGTTAACTAATGCAAACCACATAATATATATAGTACATGAACAGGAAGTATCTAACCACAATTTCCTGTACTCAAAAATTAATTAACCAAATTAAAATAAATAAAACCTTACAATATTTTATATAATGGTTATAAAATAACACCTAATATATTGAATAAATAAAACATATTCGAATAGTAAAAAATATATAAAAATATATAGTTACCTCAAGTAACTCTTCAATTTTAAAATACAAGATATATTACAATTTTCATTCAGACCAGGTGGTCTGAATGCATCAAGACTCAATTGCCAAGCTAGTTCTACATTTTCTAACAGAATGGAAACTGGGCCTCCTCTAATAGATGGCGCTACCTGGTCAATGCCCATAAAACTAAAGCTGTGGCCAGGGTTAATATTCACATGTTTAGCTAAGGCATTTTCCAACAAAGGTTTTTTTATGGCATAAATGTGTTGGTACACCCTTTCTTTTAGTTTACGATTGGTCATTCCAATGTAAAAACAAGGGCAGCAGTTGCACTGGGCAAGATATACCACTGATTTTGAATCACAAGTAATCTTATAATGTATAGAGTGCTTAACATTCCTAATCTTGAACAAACTACCTGACGTGATAAACTTACACATGTTACAAAAGCCACATTTAAAGGACCCCTTAGATTTCGAACAGTCTGATATGTTAGAATTCATCTGTAATAATTCCTTGAGGTTCCTTCCTCTTTTGTAAATGGCTATAGGGCATATTCCTAGTTTATCAATCAGGTTAGGAGAGTTGATTACCAAAGGCCAGTTCTTTAACACCGAAGCCCAGATATCAGGGGAATGTAAAGTGTATTGCGTAATGAAACTCAAAGAGAAATTTTTCATTGGTCCCTGTATACTTCCCATATCAACAGGGATGGCACCTTCATTAATTAAGGGTGTCAGCACAGTATTTTCTTGATCAAGTAGTGGTCTATAAATGCCTCTTAGTCGTTTTATATCTACTTCTAGTATGAGATTATTGACTAATGTATCTGGGTATCCTCGATTCAAAAATAAATCTTTTAAGAACTGGCATTCATTTCTGAAGTCATCAAGTGTGGTGCACATCCTTCCTGCACGTACTAGTTGCCCCTTAACAATGGACTTTTTTTGTTTAGGTGGATGGTAACTACTGTAGTGTAGGAAGGAATTGCAATAAGTTGGCTTTCTGTAAATCTTAGAGCGATAACTGCCTTTATCAACATCTTTCACTAATTTAACATCCAAATAATTGGCTTCCAAGCTAGAAAAATTGAATGTAAACTTTAAACATTCTGTAGTGGAATTTAAACATTCAACAAACAAGCTTGCTTGTTCTTCATCACCATCAAACAAAATGAAAATGTCATCCAAAAATCTGGTGTAGTATTTAACATTCCTCACCAAATTCTGGTTGGACATTAAGTAATGTTTTTCCCAGAAAGCCACAAATAAGTTGGCTAGGCTCGCCCCACATGGGGAGCCCATAGCAACCCCGCACTTTTGTAAATAAAACTGTTGATCAAAAAGAAAAAAGTTGCAAGAAAGTACTATACCCAAAAGTTCAGTGACAACTTCAATATCAGTATGGGGTGCTCCTAGCTCATTAAGAAGAAGTTCAATCCACTCAACAGCCTCATTATGAGGGATAGATGTGTATAAATCGATGACATCGATTGTCAAAAAATTCAAATTGCCATCAAATTTTATACTATTCATGTCGTTCAAAAAGGACCATGAATCCTTACAAATAGTAGGGATTTTCTTAACATATTTAGACAAAATATTGTCTATAAGTTTAGAGCATGGATACGTCATGGATGACCTGCCATCAATTAAGGCACGCATAGGGGGATTATTTTGATTTTTATGAATTTTTGGCAACCCGAACATGACAGGTAATTTAGGAGATACAATATCGATGTAATTATATGTATCTAAATCAATCCTACCTGCTAAAAACATGTCACGGAAATATCCCCGAATGCGCCCTTGAGTTGTATTAACCTCATTAATAGAGGAAATCTCATAAGTTGGTGAGTCAAGAACATATAACATTCTTTGTTTATATTGGTAGTCATCAAACACAACCAATCCACCACCTTTGTCAGGTTTTAAAAATCTGATGGGCAGAGATTTTAAAGTATTTAACCATTGACGTTGTTCTGAAGTAATATTCAAAATGTCATTAGTTCTATTCTGCATAGCAAAAATATGTCTTATATCAATCTCACACATTTGTTCAAAGAGGAGTAAATTAGATTGAAGGGGTGGGTTGTACACACTAGGAAGTCTAAGCTTATTACCAATATTGGAAGGTTCATTGTTAAATTGAGGTAACTATATATTTTTTATATATTTTTTACTATTCGAATATGTTTTATTTATTCAATATATTAGGTGTTATTTTATAACCATTATATAAAATATTGTAAGGTTTTATTTATTTTAATTTGGTTAATTAATTTTTGAGTACAGGAAATTGTGGTTAGATACTTCCTGTTCATGTACTATATATATTATGTGGTTTGCATTAGTTAACTGTTTCCTTCTGATGAAGCTGTGACATTGGTTAAGGCGAAAACGTTTTACTTTTGTAAAATAAATACTGCGTTAAAGGAGATTTCGCTTGTGCTTTTCTGCCTCTAGCCTGCTTGTCGGACTCAAGGTTGCCTGCATTTTCTATTTTGGTTTTCCGTTTTTTACTGGTTTGTGCTTGTGTTCATGGAAGCAGGTATTCCTGTCAGTCCGGCTAGTCCGAACCTTTTTGGGACAGTTAACCAGCAAAAAAGCAATGAAGACCTGGATTTACTTTCCTTACTGGCTTCAATCTCTCAAAAGATTGAAGCTTTACACGCTCGTATTGATGTGTTGGAGCAACGTCCCCCAGCCATACGAACAGGGTCCACCGATAGCGTGATACAACGTATCGACTTCCCGCGGATGGAAGCGGTCTTACCATTCCAGCAGCTCAACCTCCTTTGGCACTATCGTAGTAACGCGTTAACCAGACCAGCGTGACAGCGGTTCCTATTACAAATGTACCGGGAACAAACGGAGGTATGCCTGCAGTTTTTTCTTCGCAATTAAGAGCTAGTGCAACTAATGGTAACTATGCTTTAGCTGTTACAGCAGCTAACAATCACGAACGCCAGCTTGCCTCTTCTATTCATTCGAGAGCGCATGACGTTCCTACAACAGTGGAGCGCTTACCATTGGAAGCGTGGATTAATAAAGAAAATCCATTTATTTTTTCTACATCAGAAATGGATAGACTGAATGCCCAAGATGAACAAGGGGCTCCTACTGATTCCGTGACTATGAATGAACGCCTAAAGGTATTTGATTCGAAGCTTCTTGTTTTAAAGAAATTGCAATTAGAAGCTGCATACTTCAGGCAATGCATTCAGGAAGGCTTGATTCCTAAAGGCTTAAGGAACAATTTTAAGCCTTCGGGATTACTATTGGACAATAATTATTTATTGGAACTTAAGAATTTGTTTCAAGAACAAGGTTTACAATTGTTGCATGTCATTGTTAAACATTATGATATTAAGATAGCTTCACTTATTACTGAAATTAATACGATTGATGAAGAAGTTAAATCTAATCTTTTGTTCTCACAATTTAAATATGACTATGACCGCATTTTTGTGAGTATAGACACCTTTCTTGTTAAGTTAAAGATTAACAAAAACAAGAAATTAGTCAGGGACAGAGCAGCATACCAGATGAATAAGGCTTATCCTAATCTACAACATGATGCGTTTGTAGGTTCTCTTGTAAATACTAATGAACCTCCCACATTGTTGTCAGATGACCTTGTCACTGGATCTGAAAATATAGAACAACAACCATTCCAAGAGGTGAGAAGAAGTAATAGGATAAAAAATTCCTATAAAAATTCCATTAATAATAATAAGGGAACTAATGGGAATGGCAGCCAACCAACACAAGGTTCGGGTACTGTCCCTAAGCCTAATGTTTTTTTAGGACAGCAGAGGCAGAAGAAAGGCTCTTATTCGAACCGGAAGAACTATTAACTGATTCAGTTCTTAGTTCCACTTCGAGTGCCTCTACTCTTTTGCCTAGATTACATACCAATAACAATAAGGATTTTACAATTTATAATTTTTCTTCATTAGAACTTGATTCTGACCTAATTGAACTGTTAGCAATTGGTTTCATGTTTGTGCCTAGTTCATATGGGAGTTTAGCTAAAGTTCTTATGGATTTAAAATGTTTCACTAGGAAGCTTAATTTAAGATTATTATTTAACAATGAACCTTCCAATACTGGTAATAAGCTTAGACTTCCTAGTGTGTACAACCCACCCCTTCAATCTAATTTACTCCTCTTTGAACAAATGTGTGAGATTGATATAAGACATATTTTTGCTATGCAGAATAGAACTAATGACATTTTGAATATTACTTCAGAACAACGTCAATGGTTAAATACTTTAAAATCTCTGCCCATCAGATTTTTAAAACCTGACAAAGGTGGTGGATTGGTTGTGTTTGATGACTACCAATATAAACAAAGAATGTTATATGTTCTTGACTCACCAACTTATGAGATTTCCTCTATTAATGAGGTTAATACAACTCAAGGGCGCATTCGGGGATATTTCCGTGACATGTTTTTAGCAGGTAGGATTGATTTAGATACATATAATTACATCGATATTGTATCTCCTAAATTACCTGTCATGTTCGGGTTGCCAAAAATTCACAAAAATCAAAATAATCCCCCTATGCGTGCCTTAATTGATGGCAGGTCATCCATGACGTATCCATGCTCTAAACTTATAGACAATATTTTGTCTAAATATGTTAAGAAAATCCCTACTATTTGTAAGGATTCATGGTCCTTTTTGAACGACATGAATAGTATAAAATTTGATGGCAATTTGAATTTTTTGACAATCGATGTCATCGATTTATACACATCTATCCCTCATAATGAGGCTGTTGAGTGGATTGAACTTCTTCTTAATGAGCTAGGAGCACCCCATACTGATATTGAAGTTGTCACTGAACTTTTGGGTATAGTACTTTCTTGCAACTTTTTTCTTTTTGATCAACAGTTTTATTTACAAAAGTGCGGGGTTGCTATGGGCTCCCCATGTGGGGCGAGCCTAGCCAACTTATTTGTGGCTTTCTGGAAAAACATTACTTAATGTCCAACCAGAATTTGGTGAGGAATGTTAAATACTACACCAGATTTTTGGATGACATTTTCATTTTGTTTGATGGTGATGAAGAACAAGCAAGCTTGTTTGTTGAATGTTTAAATTCCACTACAGAATGTTTAAAGTTTACATTCAATTTTTCTAGCTTGGAAGCCAATTATTTGGATGTTAAATTAGTGAAAGATGTTGATAAAGGCAGTTATCGCTCTAAGATTTACAGAAAGCCAACTTATTGCAATTCCTTCCTACACTACAGTAGTTACCATCCACCTAAACAAAAAAAGTCCATTGTTAAGGGGCAACTAGTACGTGCAGGAAGGATGTGCACCACACTTGATGACTTCAGAAATGAATGCCAGTTCTTAAAAGATTTATTTTGAATCGAGGATACCCAGATACATTAGTCAATAATCTCATACTAGAAGTAGATATAAAACGACTAAGAGGCATTTATAGACCACTACTTGATCAAGAAAATACTGTGCTGACACCCTTAATTAATGAAGGTGCCATCCCTGTTGATATGGGAAGTATACAGGGACCAATGAAAAATTTCTCTTTGAGTTTCATTACGCAATACACTTTACATTCCCCTGATATCTGGGCTTCGGTGTTAAAGAACTGGCCTTTGGTAATCAACTCTCCTAACCTGATTGATAAACTAGGAATACGCCCTATAGCCATTTACAAAAGAGGAAGGAACCTCAAGGAATTATTACAGATGAATTCTAACATATCAGACTGTTCGAAATCTAAGGGGTCCTTTAAATGTGGCTTTTGTAACATGTGTAAGTTTATCACGTCAGGTAGTTTGTTCAAGATTAGGAATGTTAAGCACTCTATACATTATAAGATTACTTGTGATTCAAAATCAGTGGTATATCTTGCCCAGTGCAACTGCTGCCCTTGTTTTTACATTGGAATGACCAATCGTGAACTAAAAGAAAGGGTGTACCAACACATTTATGCCATAAAAAAACCTTTGTTGGAAAATGCCTTAGCTAAACATGTGAATATTAACCCTGGCCACAGCTTTAGTTTTATGGGCATTGACCAGGTAGCGCCATCTATTAGAGGAGGCCCAGTTTCCATTCTGTTAGAAAATGTAGAACTAGCTTGGCAATTGAGTCTTGATGCATTCAGACCACCTGGTCTGAATGAAAATTGTAATATATCTTGTATTTTAAAATTGAAGAGTTACTTGAGGTAACTATATATTTTTTATATATTTTTTACTATTCGAATATGTTTTATTTATTCAATATATTAGGTGTTATTTTATAACCATTATATAAAATATTGTAAGGTTTTATTTATTTTAATTTGGTTAATTAATTTTTGAGTACAGGAAATTGTGGTTAGATACTTCCTGTTCATGTACTATATATATTATGTGGTTTGCATTAGTTAACTGTTTCCTTCTGATGAAGCTGTGACATTGGTTACGGCGAAAACGTTTTACTTTTGTAAAATAAATACTGCGTTAAAGGAGATTTCGCTTGTGCTTTTCTGCCTCTAGCCTGCTTGTCGGACTCAAGGTTGCCTGCATTTTCTACTTCTAGAAAAGAGGGAATAGCCAGTGTCTTATGTTCAGGTAAGTCCAGGAATTCCCCAACCCTCTTTTTAGTCTGTGTGTAGTCCTGGGCTTCCCAGTGAAAATGTTGTCGCATGGCATGGAGGGTCTCTCCAAAGGTGTAATCCTCAGGATTTCCTCAGAGTATGAGCCCCTCATAGGAGGTAAAGGAGGGCGCCTCCTCAGACACAGAGCCCTCAATTTCATTGTATTCCTCAGAAGGAAAGGAATCTAGAGAAATTACTTGAGGATCATCTCTTTTTCTTTTCCTAGGAGAAGTAATCCCCGGATCTTGCCTTGATCTGACAATGGAGAGCAGGTCCTCCGCTAACTTGATTAAATCCTGCTGTGAACCCTGAGAAATGGAGCTCGAGGGCCTGACTGAAGGCATAGGGATAGAGGCTTTCTTTGGGGTGGTTAAGGTCTTAAGCCTAAGGGCAGCCAATGCCCTGATGTCTGTCTCCCAAGATTGAAGTAAATACACTGGAGCTGGCATAGGCCATGGCCTGGCTGCAGAATCTCCAAGTGGAACACTCTCCTCGGAAGCCAAGACCTGCAGAGCGGCCCTGGCCCCAACCCACAAGCCAATGTGAGTGGCTTGTGTAGGAGTGGATGGCGCCAACGGCATGTCAGACTTGAAAAGGGTCTCAACAGAGGTCTGAGTCACCAGGTCAGAAAAAGAAGGGGGCTGGGAATGCCCCTCACCTTGTTCAACAATAAGAAGCCTGGAGGGAGAAGCAGGCAGCGACTGACTGTCATCCAGTGACCTAAGCTTTTGCCTCTTCTTTCTTCCGCTTAGGTAGATCAGATTCAGTACGACTGACAGACACCATGAAAGGCGAGCAAGAAGATTGTTGGCTAAGGCACTTACTGACAAATTCTGCCTTACACCTAATTGTTCTTGTTTTGGAATGCTCACAAAACTGACAACCAATGACATTGTGATCTGGGCAGAGGCAAATAACACAAAAGGAATGAAAGTCTCTATGTGGCATATGCTTTCCACAACAGAAACAGTTGTTTACTTTATTTGACATGAGCAAAGGAAAGAAAGAGTTCCCCAACTGGGTACTTATCTCATACCATTCCAGTAAAAGGACACTTTTCATGTAAAAATCAAGGAGTAGTTTACATTACAGTATGTAGTAAATGTCAAAAATGTTATGTGGGTATGACCACTAGAAACTTACATGTTAGAATCAGGAAGCATGTGAATAGTATCACAAACAGGATGGAAAGAATGCACGTTACAGACATTGTTCAGAATGTGTTGGTTTTAGTAAGTTTTTGTTCTCAGTTTTGGAACAAGGTAGTTTTATTTTTAGAGGGGGGAGTTTCAAGAATTATTTAGAACAAAGGAAGACTAAATGGCAAATAAATCTTAGAGCTGATAAACCCCCAGGATTAAATGATGTGATAAATATTAAATGTTTCTTAAAGGATCATAGGGTATATGTGAGAAAATAAAAATAGTATATATACCACATATTTTATTGCTATTATTATATCTGTTGTTGTTCATGTTTGATTGGATAATTGATTAATTATGTTTAATTAAGATTAGTGTATTTAAAGATGTTTTTAGGTGACATGTTTTTTTAATTTCTGAAGAAGTCTTGTTGATGGAAGCGGTAATTAAATAAGTTTTACTCTAATACTTTTGTGTTTCTTGAGTGTGGCAGTGGTTTTCATTTTTATTAGTTTTTATTTGACTATGCATTTTTATTTTTATCGGTACTTATCTTGTCTGACGACACTTCTCTCTGGTGAGGACCAACCGACACTTAAATACAGCTTTGGGCTCCGTGGCAAGAAAAGACTGGCATCATGACACACGCTACCTTTATACCCGAACATACTAACATTGGTCAGGGTAACCACCAGCCTGGGAGCTGGAAAATGTTTCTATGGTAGTCAGGCCATCCGAGGAGCTTCACAGCAGGAAATCACCATTAGTCAGGATTGCAACAGTGAAACACGAAGAATATCAGAAAATACATTGGCTTTCAATCAACAATATTATATGCAAATGATTACATAGCAAAATTCAGAACACAGAGAGACTGAATGTAGAGTAACATTAAAAGATATAGTCAGAGTGCATTGAAAAATAAAAGTATACAAAATGCAAGCTGAGATGCACATGAAATACAGTGCAATCATACGTATAATACATACACTTCTATATACAAGTGAAATATTTCCATAAAAGACACCACATTAAAGTTTATTAAATGTATTCTAGTGTTTATGATATGGGATGAGAAGTTATCGAACCATTGTTCTTGGTAGCAGTTGAAGGCTGACTCAGAAGAGAGATGCTCTTTAAGTGCATCTTTGAAGCTTTAAATGGTTTCTAGGTTTGGAATGTCTGTAGGCAGGCTGTTCTAGGTGAAGATCCCAATGTAGAGAAGACCCTAATTTACAGCAGTTTTGAATGCAGAGTGTGCTAAAATAAAACTGTTGCCTGTTCTGGCATCTTGCAAACAAGACTACTTTGAAGAAATGTTGCCTATGAGGCACTGAAAGCCAGTTGGAATCATCATAAATTTGTTGGTAAAATCCAAGCTACAGACATCGCTAACGAAATGCTGTGATATATGTTTCATGCCGTATTCCAAGCTATTTTAATATAGTCAGTTAATACTAGAGCACAGTCATTGAGACAGTGCAGCAAATCCATCATCACTGGCTGCAACTAACCATATGGATCATACTCCTGCACTGCTAGAGACATAATAGTCTAAAACCATAGTACACCCAGGCACCCCAAAACAAACAGCATGATCCTGAGACCTCTTTCTATGAATTTTACAATTAGGCAAGGAATTACGGGCAACAATGTTAAGGCATGCATAAATCTTCAGCGCTGCTGAAATAATGGGTCATTCCTGACTTTTTCTTACCTTGCTTAAACACTCAGAAGACAGGCAGGCCCATATTAACATATACAGCAATAAAGTCAATGTCCAGGATATCCCACTCCTAGAAAACCACTCAAATCTAAGGGTAGAAAGGACACAGAGCCAAACTGTTTGGTAAAAACTCCAAGAAAGACCCATCTAAGCTAGAGTCTTCAACTGTATAATACCTTAAACCTCCTGTAGTGGAGGTCCATGGGATATTTGAAAATGACCACTTAAGGACATACCAATGTTTAACCTATTTTTAAGCACTGTGTTCCACACTATGACAAAACAATCCACTTAGGCTGTAGTGGCAAGCTCAGAAAAATGGTGAAACATATCATGTCTACAGATAGCGTGGTTTGTCTTTGCTGGCTTGAGTGCACCATTAAAGACTTAAAAAAAAACTAAAAAGTCACATACGCTCAGAAGCCATGTAGGTGAAACCCAAGTATGTCCTTAAGGGGTCATCTGCATATATCCCAACGACCACCACCAGAGGTTTAAGGTATTGAACCAGTGAAGACTACCTTGGCTGAGTCTGTCTTGTAATTTTTATTCATGGAAAACCCTGACGTTTATCCACACTGCCAAGAGATAGTTGGAGTTGTAGTCAAGGAAGTCTGTCAGAACATTCACTTACCCTGAGATATAAAACATTTTTAGACTGATGCCTTCTTCCAAGTGCATTTTCTACATGAACCTGTAGTGAGGGAAAAGACCAAATAAAGCAGAAAGAATCAGTCTTCAACTGAAACACGGATGGCAAAACCACAAAAGTGCACCATATGTAACCTTGCCTTGAAAACAATGTAGGAGAGCTGAACGCAGTCTACAGAAAAGTAATTCATTCGATTGATTTCTTCTAGCTGCTCAGTATGTCAGGAATAATGATGGCTAGGAATTACAGACACAAACATTCTGGAATATGTCATAAGCCGAAACTGCCTTTCCAAAGCAAATCTATATAAGTTGAAGTTACTAGGACGAACAAATATGTTCTTACAACATCAATTAATCTATGAGAGGTACCCTCCAAAACAGGTCCAGATTTGGATACATCATCAGCAATCATCATTCTGGACCTTTTTCTGTAAAATTTCACATTTCCAGATACTCACATGTTAGTGCTGATGTACAATATGATGCAATTTGCAAGTTACGTAAATGTGCATCATCTGAGAATGCCAGTTAACTGTTTATCATTAGCAAGCACCTTCCATGAGAAATAATAAGGAACAGATTACACTTAAATACTTAAACATCATTTACTTAGCAATGTATTTCCTGACCTGATGGGGAATCTGGCAGCCAGTGATGGTGGAGGAGATATGCATCAACATGGTGATGGAGAGAGGAAAGGAATTATAGACTAAACAAGAAGGGCCATTTTGCATATCAACTTATATTGAAAGAATGTATCTGCTACAGCTAAATCCAAGACCCTGCTTTGATGGTCCTTGGTTAGGTTATATCCCAAGCTAAATTCACCACAACTGAATGAACAGGATGTTTTCAAAGGCACAAAACTAAGATACCAGAGATGTGGAATGCTGTCTCACATGCTGACAGCCACCGCCATGTTTGACATACTAATGCTTGGTGAAGGTGTTCAAGAAAGAATCCAAGGCCATAACACAGGCATTCTTATAAATCGAGCATTGGAGGCAGCCATTCGTAAAGAACAAGCACTGGAGACAAAGATTCCTGTAGTGGGGTGATCTTTTACTACAGCTTTTGCCAATGGACAGCTAGCTGCCTGACTGCTAAAAAACAATGCAGTTAGTAAACCACCTGAAGTTAGTCTGCTTAGCAATCAAACATCCTTTCCCTCTTGGCGCAAAAGAGATGAGAACCCTGCCCATGCTTCTAAACTCATGCTCCCACTGGTGCCATGTCCACAATGTGAAAGATACTCACTTCTGGTTTCCATCCTGGCATAGAAACTAAGAAACTAATGGAATGATTCAGAGTCAGCTATGAAACTACCTTCAGATGGAAACATTTTAGTCCTGAAGATCACCATGTGTCTTTGTGAAACACCAGATACGGTCCCTTACAAATAAGGATTTAAAGCTCTTAAATGACTAGAAAAAAAAATAATTTTACAAGAAACAAACTTCAACTCCCCAGGGGAAGAAGGTTCAAGGTATGGATAGCTAAGTCTGTTAACAATGAAATTCAAGTCCCACAAAGAAAGTTCTTCAAAACAGGACAGGAATGTAGCACAGTTATAAAGAACTTCCCATGTTAAGATACAATTTTGTCCTCTATAAGGTTATGATATGGAGGGAAAGCTATTACATATATAACCAAATTGTAGAATAAATTAGGATAGGCCAAACAGCTGTGTAAGATAAGATCACTTTCAAGCTGATTAAGTGGAACAGTACAGGATATCTAGATCAAGTAATAGGTCTAACAAATACAAAACTTTCCTAGTAGTCTTAATAGCTCTGAGACTGTGCCCATCCAGCTCACAAAACCAGCAGTATAAAAGGGACTACATATCAGCAGTTAGACTGTAGTTGTTGTTCTAGTTGTAATGGATGCATTGAGTTTGGACCAGGACAGATTTTTGTACTGCAATGGACATAACAGTATGAAACCATGCATGTACAGCAAAATGAGTTTAATCTGTCTTCCATGATGGAATCAGTATGAATGGTGGAAAATCATACAGGACATCTTCATGATGCGGGGAGGACATTTCCTGTGATAACAAATGAATAGGAACGATGGGAGCACATATGATAGTTGTCCACGATGCATGCCAGATGATACATCTGTCACTTCTGATAGTTGTCCACAATGCATGCCAGATGACACATCTGTCACTCCTGATAGTTGTCCACGATGCATGCCAGATGATACATCTGTCACTCCTGATAGCTGTCCATGATGCATGCCAGATGATACATCTGTCACTCCTGATAGTTGTCCATGATGCATGCCAGATGATACATCTGTCAATACTGATAATTGTCCACGATGCATGCCAGATGATACATCTGTCACTACTGATAGTTGCCCGTGATGCATGCCAGATGATACATCTGTCACTCCTGATAGTTGCCCACGATGCATGCCAGATGATACATCTGTCACTCCTGATAGTTGTCCACGATGCATGCCAGATGATACATCTGTCACTCCTGATAGTTGTCCACGATGCATGCCAGATGATACATCTGTCACTTCTGATAGTTGTCCACGATGCATGCCAGATGATACATCTGTCACTCCTGATAGTTGTCCACGATGCATGCCAGATGATACATCTGTCACTCCTGATAGTTGTCCACGATGCATGCCAGATGATACATCTGTCACTCTTGATAGTTGTCCATGGGATACATCTGTCACTCCTGATAGTTGTCCACGATGCATGCCAGATGATACATCTGTCACTCCTGATAGTTGTCCACGATGTATGCCAGATGATACATCTGTCACTCCTGATAGTTGTCCACGATGTATGCCAGATGATACATCTGTCACTCCTGATAGTTGTCCACGATGCATGCCAGATGATACATCTGTCACTCCTGATAGTTTTCCACGATGCATGCCAGATGATACATCTGTCACTCCTGATAGTTTTCCACGATGCATGCCAGATGATACATCTGTCACTCCTGATAGTTGTCCACGATGCATGCCAGATGATACATCTGTCACTCCTGATAGTTGTCCACGATGCATGCCAGATGATACATCTGTCACTCCTGATAGTTGTCCACGATGCATGCCAGATGATATATCTGTCACTCCTGATAGTTGTCCATGATGCATGCCAGATGATACATCTGTCACTCCTGATAGTTGTCCACGATGCATGCCAGATGATACATCTGTCACTCCTGATAGTTTTCCACGATGCATGCCAGATGATACATCTGTCACTCCTGATAGTTTTCCACGATGCAAGTCCGATGGTACATCTGTCACTCCTGATAGTTTTCCACGATGCATGCCAGATGATAGATCTATCACTCCTGATAGTTTTCCACGATGCAAGTCCGATGATACATCTGTCACTCCTGATAGTTTTCCACGATGCAAGTCCGATGATACATCTGTCACTCCTGATAGTTTTCCACGATGCATGCCAGATGATACATCTGTCACTCCTGATAGTTGTCCACGATGCATGCCAGATGATGCATCTGTCACTCCTGATAGTTGTCCACGATGCATGCCAGATGATACATCTGTCACTCCTGATAGTTGTCCACGATGCATGCCAGATGATACATCTGTCACTCCTGATAGTTTTCCATGATGCATGCCAGATGATATATCTGTCACTCCTGATAGTTTTCCACGATGCATGCCAGATGATATATCTGTCACTCCTGCTAGTTTTCCACGATGCATGCCAGATGATACATCTGTCACTCCTGATAGTTTTCCATGATGCATGCCAGATGATATATCTATCACTCCTGCTAGTTTTCCATGCTGCATGCCAGATGATAGATCTGTCACTCCTGCTAGCTTTCCACAATGCATGCCAGATGATAGATCTGTCACTCCTGCTTGCCTTGCTGAACTGAAAGGAAGAGGGACAGAGGGCTGCTTTCCTGTGAACATTAAAGAGGCCAATCTCTGGGTGTGTACCACTCTTGAAAGGTCCTGAACAAGTACAGTTACAGGACAGGAGCAGCTCAATCATTCTCTTCTCCATGGAACTGAACTGCTGAGAGAATGACATACTTATGGTTCACTGTCAGGCAAGCACCACATCTTTGCACTGGGTGTACATTATGATGCCCCTGTGCCTGTTCAAGTATTATGCAACAGACTGGTTTATTGACTGGATGAGGAGAAACTTCTCTAATGCCTTCAGGGCCGGAATCACTATTTTTGATAGGGTATGGCTGATGTGGTTCTCCAGCACAACCATGAAGACCACACTCTGTACTGTGTGGCAGCCTAGAAGAGCTTCCCGGTTCACAAGTGAAAGATCTATTATTATAATTATTAGAATCTGCAAAATGTTTAAATGCAGAAAAGGAAGGTCTACCAGCAAGTTAATGAGGACTGTCCACCCCCAGACCAAATGACAAGAGTATGACATAAGAAACAGATCCATCAGCAAACATTCAGTATTTCAGACAGAGTAGACTGCATGGAATTTTTAAAGTCTTCCAATGCATTACATTCCCAAAAAATATGTTCCAGTTATCACTTTCTTCCCCATCACACCTCCAATATTGCAATCTACCCGAGGAAAAAATCTCTGGATTCTATTTGGGATATACAAATACCTATGCAGACACTTTCAAGAAAAAGTTCTAAGTCTTCTAGACTTTGTTGCATATTTGGGAGTCATAGACATGTTCTCCCAATATTTCTTTGTGAATTGCTTATCCAGTCTCTCTTTCCAATCCTTTCTAACCTCCTTTGATTGATTTCAATAGTTATTGTGCAGTATTTTATATGCCCTGTGTCATTGCCCAGTCGGGCCCTTTCCAAAGGCTGAAAGGAATAACAATTAAGAGTTTTCGGTTCCAAAATATTGAATGCAAAATATTGAGTCAGAAATGTTTTCCTGCAACTGATAGCCCCTTCTGGATGTGCTATTATGAGACAGCCCACAACAAGGACTGTCAGACCTTCCCTGGATATGATTACAAGAAGCCAGTCATCTAGGAAAAGGAAATGTAATGGGTGTAGAATAAAACAAAAGTTTTAAGTGGCTGTACTGTGTGGATGGAAATTACTATATATCAGACTTGAAGTGTTTACTTATTGTTTCTACTATTTTAGTAAGCAAGCACTTAACCTGTTTCAGTGCACTGTATGTAATTGTGCAAAATCTAATTTTGCCATAAGAAGAGCAGAACTGCTGATAAACCAAGAACTTCATAAAGAATAAAGTACAGCAGTCCCACAGTTGTATATACTTATTAGCTTGCAAATTGGTTAATGTAGATTTGCTAGATCTATGTACATTTCTGTACTTTTCCTGAAATTGAGCTCAAAAACCTAAATAAGACACAGAGAATACCTTAAAAAGAAGTGAAAAGAGAATTCATCCATTAAGAAACATGATTATGTTACAGCAGTTTTCAGTTTGCTCTAATATCAAATAATGTAATTTACTGTAACTGTCAGATTCTATTTGCTTCTGTGTTGGAAGTGTCAGTATCCGGCAATTCTGGGAGGTGCAGCAGGACTACATTTATGATACAATTCAAAGTTCATAGATTCATAGGTTGGTACTAGGCTATCAGCCCTAAGGCCTATACGAGCCTAGCCATAACAATTCCCTGGCTATTTCTTCCCACACTATTTACTTCCCTGGACCCCTGTCCAGCAGGGCGACTAATGTGATCCCTGGGGTGAATTTCCTTTCTCCCATCCAATCGTCAAGGTTCCTTTTGAAGAGGGCCAAAGATGCACTCTGCTTGACATGTATAGGCAATCTATTCCAGAGTCTGGGGAGTCTCTGGGTCAGGAACCTATCCCTCCAGCATGTTTTGTTTATTGTGATGACAAGGTTTAGATCCCTGGAGCATGTGGCTCTGAGGGATTGGGATTTCTTTAAGTGTAGCATGTCCAACAGCTCTGGGTTTGACATGACCTTGTATGTTAAGCAGAGATCACCTCTGAGTAGACGATATGCGACAGAGTATAGCTGGTGTTTTTTAAGGCGGTCAGCATAGGGCATCTGCTTTAGGCCTGTGATTCTTTTAGTGAGATATTTCTGTGGCCTTTCCAGTTGTTGCAGATGTCTTGAGAGGTACATACCAAATGGGGCATTGTATTCTATAATGGGTCTAATGTGGGATAAGTACAGTGGGACAATGACCTCCTTTTTTCTGGATGAAAAGCCCTTAGTGATGAGGTGTGCCACATAGAAGGATTTCCTGGGTGATGTGGTTATCGAAGGTGAGACCACTGTCTACCTGTGTCCCTAAGTCTCTTATCACACTTTCGGTGTTTAGTGTACTGCCACCTATATGGTAATTCACGGATATATGTTTTTTCCCAAAGGGGATAACTATACATTTCTTGGCATTGAGCTTGAGCCCATGGCTCTGGCACCAAGCATCTGTTTCTGTAAGGCCCTTTTGTAGAGTATCCGCATCATTTGGGGATTCAATAATGGCTCCCAGTTTGCAATCATCTGCAAAGTTTGTTAGCCAGAGTCCCTTAGTGTTGGCCTGTACTTCAGAGAAGTAGATGCCAAACAAGAGCGGTCCCAGGATTGAACCCTGAGGTACACCACTTGTCACTTGTCTGGAGCTGGATTTGTAGTCAGCTACTTTTACAGTGTGGGCTCTATCAGTAAGCCAGTTAGCAACCCATTGGGTGATGTAGGGATTAATACAATTCCAGAGTGGGAGATGGTGTCAAAGGCCTTGGCAAGGTCTAGATAGGCTGTGTGGACCACCTTACCCTTGTCCATGGCTCTGGAGACTGATTCGAAGAAGTCAATCAGGTTCAGGAGACAAGATCGGCCCTTCACGAACCCAAACTGGGTGGGGTCCATTGTTTGAAGGTTGCCAATGTCTTTGTTTATAAGTTTCATGATAATATGATCCATGGCCTTGCAGATAAGGCTCGTCAGACTGATGGGATGATAGTTTCCGGGATCCAAGGTGGATCCCCCCTTGTGGAATGGGATAACTGTAGTTCTGCGCAACTCAGTGGGCACGAAACCTGAGGTGAGGCTATGATTAAACATGACACTTAGGTGAGGTGTCAGTTCATATTGTAGTTCATGTAGTACACAGCCCGGGATGTCATCTGGTCCCATGGATGCTGTATTCTTAGCTTTGGAGAGTGCATTTTTTACCTGTGTGGCCGTTATTACCAGAATTTGGCAATCTTCCGGTATTGAGATGGGCCATTTAGGGGCTGAGAGGGGGGTGAAGTTGGCACTGAATCGATCTGCCAAGATATTGTCAATATCCTTGGGATCAGTATCTTTAATGCCATTCTGTTTTAGCTCAGAGCAGATCTGAGCATTGCCATTTAGATTCTTGACATAGTTATAGAATGTCTTGTGGTTGTCTTTGGAATTTTTGGCAATTTTATTTTCGTAACTAGCTTTGGAGGATTTTATGAGGGATCTCAGTTTCTTACTGAGGCTGGTAAGGAAGTTTTCGGCATCCTTGGATTTTTCTCTTTTCTGCAACAGTTTCTTCCTTTTGTTGTAAAGTTTGTTTATGGCAGGGGACCACCAGATTGGCTTCCTTGTTTTGGATGAGAGCATCTTGGTTCTATTTGGGATGGCATGATTCATGCATGAGTGGATGTGCTCGTACAGTGCCTTAGTGTAGGATTCAGCAGTCGAACTTTCAGTTTCCATCTGCACGGGTGTCATGAAGTTTGCCACTTCTGATTTGAGTAGCATGAAGTTAGCTTTGGAGAAGTTTTTTATGGAGGTTTCCTTACTGGGGGGTGGGGGTGTTGTTTGTGTCTGGTGAGAGAATTAAATGGAAGCTCAGATTCAAAACTGGATTAGGGAAAAAAAACAAACAGAAGAAACAAAAGCCATGAAGTCAAAAGTGGCAAGGCAAATTTCAGACAGATGTTTGAGCTCTACAAACCCATTTTTCCATCAAATGCGGGCTATTTTTCTACAATGTTCATGTAAATTCTATAAGTATTAAAGCAATATTATGTGCCCAGAAAATCCCAACATCCCTTTCCATTTACTTTCCCTCTCTGACCTCATCACCTATCCTGGTGATAAGTAATCCTGTTGGGATAATTAAAAGAGTCTTCTGTGTAAATAAATACTACATAATAAAAATCACGGGCTGAAACATGCATGTCCACAGCTAGTGGGGTTTGACTTTATTGGCCTGAATGTATCCACAAAGACTTTAAAAGAAAAAGTAAAAAGTCATGGACATTCAGAAGCCATAAAGCTGAAACACTTGATGTCCTTAAGGGCTCATTTGCATAAATCCCACAGGACTCTATTACAGGAGGTTCAAGGTATCATACAGTGAAAACTCCAGCTTGGCTAGGTTTTTTCTTGTATTTTTTTTTTTTACGAATCAGTTTGTCTGTGTGACCTTTTTACTCTTTGGTTTGGATGTTAGTTGGGATATTTTGCAGACACCTTAATGGTTATGGACATCCGCTGAGTGGCTATACTTTAGAAACATGTTTTTTTTACAAACAGTCCACTTATGCTTTTCTGATGAGGTCATAAAAAGTCTGAAACATGCATGTCCACATCTAGTGGGGTTTGGCTTTATTGGCCTGAATGTATCCACAAACACTTAAAAAGAAAAAGTAAAAAGGCACAGACATTCATAAGCCATATAGCCGAAACACTCGATTTATTTGCATATATCCCATGGACTGCTGGTGGTTTCAGGTATCACACAGTGAAAACTCTAGCTTGGCTAGGTTTTTCTTGTAGTTTTTTTACTAATTGCTTTGTCTGTGTAACCTTTTTACTCTTTAGTTTGGATAATAAAAAATCTGTTAATTATCTCCAACAACTCTTCCTGTACTCACAAAATCTAATTCTACTGGAATTAACTATACTCCCTTTAAATTCCACTGATAGTCGTACTTACATTACTAGCATTCTTTACAAAATGGTTTCAGTATTATATTCTGCTGTTCCCATTTTATATTCTTATTTTTCTGAAATAGATTAATACAATTGAAATGCACAAATTACCATCAATGAGTGAGACAGATTTATCTACCCATTTTATGATTGTTATGTATCATTTTATGTTTCTGTTTTCATGACTGTTCCATGTATTACTGTAACTCTGGAGCTTTTCTCTCCAAGCCCCAATGAAGGTAGGTTTCATGCCCAATCGGACTTTCCCAGTAAATAAATGCAAATAAATAAATGTGTTATTTACATAGTGTAGTGCTCCTACTAAATGCAGGCAGGCAGCTGTTTTCTTTGTGTGTGCTCATTAAAATCTAGGCTTGGGTGCAGCCAGAGAAAGTTTAGTATGTCTGCAAAAACAACAAAAAAGTAAAACAGTAAAACATTTAAGCAGTAAAGTTATATATAGTTCATTAGTTTGCATACCTAAGTATTGTTTTAAAGTCAGGACAGACAGTTAATAGTATGGCAATAATAAATCATATTTTCTGCTAACTGAAGCAATTAAACAGCTATAAAAACAGTTTTACATGCATTATACAAAAGAAAATAATGAGCAGAGGTAATACTAGCTGAAGGTAACCATTAACTACAGACAGGACCATAGTAAAATAATATTTGGATATGGGGTTCCTTTCACAGTTTATGTAATGAAAGCAATCACCAGTCCCATATTATATTCTAGGAAAACATAATATTCAGAATGTTTAATAATCAATATAAACTGCTTTCAGTCAGGTTGAGACACTTCAAAAATGCAGTAAAATCCACTGAATATAAACAGTTGAAGTGAAGACCTCCCACTACAGCAAACTGCAAATATTAAACATATCCAACTCCCTCCAGTTGTATAGAGGGGAAAAGCCGTGACTATGACCCTGGCAACCAGAGTTGAGTTAGTGGCTTGGGAGCCTGACAGAGCTGGCACTGGAGGAAGAGAGTGAGTAGAAGCTGCCATCTCACCCATCCTGAGGGATGGGAGGTGCCTCCGCCTGCAACTTGGGAGACACCTAGTGGAACACTGTGGGTTGCACCCATGGAGTATGAACTTATTCAGTGAAATCTACCATGGTATACATGCATGAGCCAGGGGATTAAGCATACATAGATATTTTCTCTTTAGCAGGCAGACTGCCACCTCAATCACATCACTGGGGAACAGACAGGCCATTAGGGTTATCCAGGCAGGAACTAGCCATAAGAAAGCTCTGATCTCAATGAACAAATGTTCCAACTGCATGCAGCTAGAGAAGCTTTCAGATGAGGTCCTGCAAAAGAGCAAAATTACAGATGGAAATCAAGAATTAAAAGAAACTACTCAACTACTGTAAAGATATTACTTTAAGGCCTAACAGTCGTGTGTAGCAATAAGGAAACTAGATGTCTCATGCAGAATGTCTGCAAGCTACCGCTGATTAAACAAAGTAGCATTACTACTGAGTGCAGACATTCTGGGGACCAAATGTACTTTGCTTCCTGATTAGCTTATTCTTTTACTTCAGCCTGTACAGGCATTCTTTGATTTTTTTCTGTTTTTACCTACTCTTATACAGGTATTACAGGAAGGACTATGTAGTCTTGTACTACCCTTGATTGTACACTCTTGCTGCAGTGTGTGTGTAATATACCTGCATAGTACCTAGTTACTGCTGTGAGAGCACAAATACGTATCAATGTAGTGCTGCACCATACCTGTTATAGCCACAATAAATGTACTGTGTAATATACCTGTATAGTACCTAGTTACTGCTGTGAGAGCACAAATACGTATCAATGTAGTGCTGCACCATACCTGTTGTAGCCACAATAAATGTACTGTGTAATATACCTGTATAGTACCTAGTTACTGCTGTGAGAACACACATACGTATCAATGTAGTGCTGCACCATACCTGTTATAGCCACAATAAATGTACTGTGTAATATACCTGTATAGTACCTAGTTACTGCTGTGAGACCACAAATACGTATCAATGTAGTGCTGCACCATACCTGTTATAGCCACAATAAATGTACTGTGTAATATACCTGTATAGTACCTAGTTACTGCTGTGAGACCACAAATACGTATCAATGTAGTGCTGCACCATACCTGTTATAGCCACAATAAATGTACTGTGTAATATACCTGTATAGTACCTAGTTACTGCTGTGAGAACACAAATATGTATCAATGTAGTGCTGCACCGTACCTGTTGTAGCCACAATAAATGTACTGTGTAATATACCTGTATAGTACCTAGTTACTGCTGTGAGTGCACAAATACGTATCAATGTAGTGCTGCACCGTACCTGTTATAGCCACAATAAATGTACTGTGTAATATACCTGTATAGTACCTAGTTACTGCTGTGAGGGCACAAATACATATCAATGTAGTGCTGCACCATACCTGTTGTAGCCACAATAAATGTACTGTGTAATATACCTGTATAGTACCTAGTTACTGCTGTGAGAACACAAATACGTATCAATGTAGTGCTGCACCATACCTGTTATAGCCACAATAAATGTACTGTGTAATATACCTGTATAGTACCTAGTTACTGCTGTGAGAGCACAAATACGTATCAATGTAGTGCTGCACCATACCTGTTGTAGCCACAATAAATGTACTGTGTAATATACCTGTATAGTACCTAGTTACTGCTGTGAGACCACAAATACGTATCAATGTAGTGCTGCACCATACCTGTTATAGCCACAATAAATGTACTGTGTAATATACCTGTATAGTACCTAGTTACTGCTGTGAGAGCACAAATACATATCAATGTAGTATACATATTGAAGAAAATGGTATAACACAGATATACAAAGGATTTAAAATTCACAATTATACAAATTTGAAAGTGGAAAAACTACACTTTGATTTATTTTCAAAGGGGTTTAAATTTGTTAAAACAACATGTGGAGATCTAGCCAATATTTTATTGGAGTTAAAAATATTTTTACGAAAACTCAACTTGAAATTAATGTGCAAACAGAAACAACCTGGGAATATATTACAAAATGAACCCTCAGGTTGTGGTCAAGGTCCTAGTAGAAGTAGTATTTATAATCCCCCATTACACCCTTTGATAGGGACTTTTGAGGCTATAGTAACCAACGACATTTACGATACTTATGAAAAATCTAAAAGGTTGAATAAAAACATGAATTTAAATGAAAAAGAAACAACATTGATGAGAAATTTAATAAAGGATACAAATTTGAGGTTTATGCAACCTGACAAAGGTGGGGGAATGGTCATTTTTAGTCAAGAAGTTTATAACAATATTCTAACAGAATTATTAATGGATGAAAAGACCTACACCACAGTATCGTATAATGAGATTCAAATTGCCTACGGCAGAATTGATAGTTGGTTGGAAGAATATCTGATTGATACTAGAATTGGGAAGGAAAAGTACAGTTTTGTACCTACCATAAATGTAGATGTTCGAGGATTCCCTTGCTGCAGTCCTGACTATTGGGTATAGTCCGCGCCACCCAGTGCCGAATAACCAGAGTATAAGGCTGAGCGGGTCATGGCGGCGCAGACTGACGCCAGTAGTACAGGGTACTAATGCACCCGACCGGCCGTCCATCTCAGTCTTTTCTGCCTGTCAGAGCCCAAGAGACAAGACAAAAAACAAAACAACCTGCAAACAAAACATATATAATATATAATATAACAAAAAATAAAAAAATATAATATAAAACACTACAGCCCAACCACCCAGAACACAGGGGACAGGGGGAGTTGGAGGGCAACAAGGGATCTACACAAGAAGTACATAAAAATCTACATATGTTCTTCATGTCTTCTGTCTTCCCTGAGTCCCCTCTATCCCTCTCTGCTTATAAGCAGAGGTACTCAGCAGGAGTAAGGGAGGCTGGCAAATTATAAAGTAACAGCAAAAAAAGTAAAGCTGACAAAAATAAAGCTAAGACAAACTTAGCCCTTCAAAAATAATGCCTAGAGAGAGCATATGAGAGAAACTCCACACTGAACTCAGAATATAGCCTTCCAGAATATCTTAGAGACTGTTTCCACCCCTTAGAAATGCCAGTGGAATGAGGCATGCCAAGTGCTGGTGGCCTGATGCCATGTGGAAGCAAATGGCAATGCAATGATAATCCAATAAGAATGCAATTGCTTTGACACCAATGCAGAAACAATTTAAACAAAGGAAAGAACAAAACTTGTGAAACTCAAAACAAAATTTAGTCCTGCAAATATAAAAATAACTAAAAATCATAACATCTGCTGGTGTAAAATCATTCCCCTTTATTTTGATAATCTGCAAAAACGAGAGGCAAATGAATAGTTTTTTTTAAAAAAACACTTTTAGAATAGTTAAAGGAGGAAAGGAACGATTAAAAAATGAAACCCACTCCTTAAACCACCTTGGGAGAATACTGGAAGTATAAAAAGGAAAACACAGACCTTCTTGCGTGAATGACTTAACAGACAGAAAAGCAGTTAGAATAGACAAATAACAAGCAGTCTTCTTAGACAAATATTTCAATTCAGAAAGGAGTAAAGTCAACACAGGTTGTAGATTAAGGTTTTGAGTAGGAAATCAACTGCTCTAACATCGGAGAGCTCTAAAGGGGTGTTGAACAAAGGATCTCATTGAAACTCTAAACTGGTCACATGATTGAAACTGAGAAAGCAAAGGTCTTATCCAATGGAAGAACAAAGGACTGAGTGCACAACATGAATCACAAAGAGCCACAAGGAGATTAGGACAAGAAATCTCCAAATTTGAAGATCCATTCAAAATGAAAATCTCCAAAATCTCTCATGTGACACTCCACTCCTTACTCAAATTCTCTTCTGGAATCTCTGCAATTCTCTCTTTGCACCCTCCCTTGTTCTAAGCTGTGCTTTGCACACAGCTGACATTTAGCTGTGAGAAGCCTTGATGAGAGCTTGAACTTTTTAAGCGACGTTGAGGAGAGATACACCTGAAGAGGAATCAGAAGAAAGGCCATGGAGGCTTCTGAGTTGGAGCTCCTTAGATCAGGGGCAAGATAAAGGAAGAGGCCAATCTGAGTCAAAATCAAGGAGGCAGAGTCTTGTCTGACAACTTGAAATGTTTTGGATGAAGAGGCAAGAGCTGAAAGGCAGAAGGCAAGGTGGAGAAATCAAAAGAATCAGAGGTGGAAAAGGTGGAAAGCTTTAGTGCCCCTTTGTGAAATACCATGGCCAGGCTTTCAAGATTTGCGAACTGTCTGAAACTCTGTGTTCTATGACAGCTGGTTGTGTGGTGGTACATGATTGACCTTAACCCAGGGGAGTGGTGGGATTGTCTTTCTTGGCAGATCTCTAGGGGGAGTTCCCTGACAGATTGTCAACCCACGAAGAGTCAGTTGCAGGCTTAATCTGCTGGGAGTCTGAATGTGTGCTTGCCTGCTTAGGATAAGAATGTGACTGTTTGCTTGTCATTGTACCATGACAGATGTGTTGTTCCCAGAGGCTTAGAAATGTACTCTGAAGAAGTAACTCTTAAACCATCAATCATGTACTACATGACATATGTGTTTCCTTGTTGTATGTAGACTTTGTAGTCTGGCAATGAGTCCTTGAGAATCCAATCTCCATCAAGATGACTGCCCAGGCAGTGTTCAAGGCATCTGTCGACTGCTACTGACTCCTTCTCGGGTGACAGAGAGTCCCTTCTGTAGGTGACATTTGCACTTCAATGGTGAATTCCTTTTGAAGGCCTAAAGAGCTATGTGAATGAGGTGATAAAATCAGTGTGTTGTGATTGTACATTTTTGAGATTACAGAGGCCGATGGAGAGAGTTTGGCATTGGTGTCGCCCCAGAATACAATGTGTGTCCATCCCATTTGAAGGACTGGTGTCCATAGTCTGATGTTGCGATGAGTGCTGAGAGAATAGTAAAGTTGATGACTCTTGGAAGGATCCAGCTTGCGTTGGCCATTTAAGGAGACCAGAAGTTGATGGAAGTAAAGGCCTATGTCTTGAGAGGGTCCTAGGTGCCTGACTGGAGAATCACACAGTATAGAAAGGCATCTTAGAAAGGCTATCAGTGCTTCCAGATGATGACTGGGGTTTATAAAAAGGCTATGTAACTTGAGGTATTAAGCAAGACCCTATTTATTTGAATTGCTTTGAGAGGCTTCCTGCTATTGAGCCATTTCGTTCAGTTCGTGACTCTGGGGATCCATTTAAATGGCTTGAATGGCCAGATGCGAAAATGAGAGTTCCGCCAATGAGCAGAATATTGCAACTTAGCCTTATAGGCACTAGAAGGTTAAGCTTTTTGAAGCAATAGCGAAAATCTCCAGGATCCTCGCTAGAGAGAGGATACACAGCCTGTAAGTAGATAATGGTAGCTTCCATGCAGAGAGATTGTGATTGAGAATAGATAATGGGAAAATCCTTGACCACCTGTTGCCTAGCTTTGGTACTAGGAAAAGGCGTAAGCTTCCCTGGCCCTTTCTGATCTGATTGAACAGGTGGTGGCCCTATCTGGAGGCTTCTTTGGTGAAATTTTGCTTGAGGGAGTTCTTTGTGCTGCCTTTCTGGAGGGCATTGGCTGAATATAATTAATTGTAACCTACGAAATCTGCTTTGGTGATGAATGAAATATCTTGAAAATCTGTCTTCCTTGATTCTGAGCCACTTTTCTTTGTGAAAGACAATCTTCTGGATAAACTAGAAACTTGCTTGTGAGCCTTGTTTAGAAAAGTGCTTAGGAACATTTGTCTTGCCTTTGAAAAGGGACCCCTGAGGACCAACTTTCTGAGGCGAACTGAAACCTGGATCATTCCCCAAATCCAAGGCCTGAGAGCTTACCTATCTACTGAAAAGAGCTGGGACCCAGAGTCCCCAAGGAGGAAAGGTCCACCTAGGCCTAGACAGCTGATTTCACTAAATCAAGGGTCCTACCTGACCTTGAGCCCTGAGAACCTGCATAGACTGCTGTTTGTCTGGGTCAATTTAACACAACTGCCCAATCTAGGCTCAAACTTAACATCAGACTGTAAAACTGCATCCAAAGACCTCAAAATACCATGGGCAGCTAAGCAAGATCCTTCCACCCACCATGTCTGCTCCAAACAGAACTACACAACATGCTCCATGCTGCAAAGAATCTCAACCAAATCACACCTAGCAATTTAAGCCACTCACTTGTTTCCACACAACAACCACCTCCAGCTCAAACACACTTAGAGATAATTAGCAACCAATCCACCTTAGATTTGACAAGCATCAGGAGAAAATTTGATATCTCAGCATATGAAAACTTGTTTAAGAAGATACAATGGCTCCCAGGGATAAAGGAGATATTGCAGCATATCCTAAAGAAAGCCCTCGTCTCTTTATCAGAGGAGTTGAGATTTCAACCACAGAAGCTTTAACACAAAGCCCTTGCCTTCACAGCCCATATGTTAGGAGGGACTCTAAACAAATAGGGACCAGAGCTTCCCCTTTCCAGCATATTCCTCTGACAGGGTACAGGCCTCCCTCAAGGTCAGGTTCAGGGATATACTCTACAAAACATCCTCCTTTTTGGGGGACACAGAGTAATATCAAGAGGTACAGGATTTTGGTAAAACAAGAATTCCCTACACCTTCCTGAATAGCTAAGGGCCTGCCTTGGGGTAAATCTCTCTCCCTCTAAACGCATAACATCCTCCAAAAATATAGCCTAGGAGGCCTTACTCCTCGCCAGAATGAGAAGTAAGAACAGAGATCAGTAGGAAAAAGAGGCTGTTTGCACAGTGGACTCATTTCCCACGGATAAAACCCCTCAAATTAGGTGCTTACAGAAAACCAGGAATTCTGTGTGAACACTAATGTAACCTATCATCAGAGTAATCCCCACAGAAGCCATTTTAAGCATATGGCAAGAGGCCTCTAATCCAGAAGCTAAAAGAAGCTCTGCATTTTAGAAATATGTTTCCTCTAAACTCCTCTTTGGCAACAGAAGACTTGGCCAGAATCCGAAGAACCTACTAGGGAAGAACAGTTGGCCTGAGAAGGAGGCCCTAACTGCAGTTTCCACCTAGGCACATTGCCTAGCAAGAAAGTCAGCCCCTGGCCTGAGAAGGCCTCTCTAAACCTAAGTAAAAGTTCAGTTTTGAGAAGAACATAGAGACTCCTGGCGAGAGGAGCCTACAATTCACTGAGAAGCCCCGCGCCCCTTCCGGACTTGGCCGAGCATCCACACCTATTATAATTGCTGAAGGAGAGGCTCTAACACAGCGCACTCTCAAGCCGGTCGGAGCATAGGCCGCTTTGCAAAATCTACAACCACCGCCGCAACACAACCTGCCTGGCTCAGGCCAGTTAGACATAGTATACACAATGAAGTGCTATCCCTAACCGTGAAGCTGCTTCCCACAAGAAATACCGTACTCGAAAGTTCTGTTCACTGTTAAACATTGAGGCACCGGGTTCAAGCCAGCTCAAATTGGTTAGCCTACTCTTTGAATTCGCCCGACAGAACGCTCAAAAAACAAGAAACAAAACCCGCACCGCAAAATTGCTTCCTCTGTTTAGGTCTGACTAAATTCAGAACAAAATGACGCCAGTCACCTAAATAACAAAATTTCTCTGCAGGGGACCAAAAATAGGGATGCTGCGAAGTACGATCGCATTTATCATACAACTTTTAAAGCAGACATATCCTCATATACCACATATCTTTGCAATACCTAAGATACACAAGAATATTTTCAAACCTCCCTTTCGTCCTATAGTGTCAGCAAAAAGATCAAAAACTCAACCACTAGCAGTTTATATTGATTACCATTTGAAAGGAATTGTGAAAAATCAAACACATTTGGTACAAGATTCATGGGATTTTTTAGGTAAAATTACTAACAACCTTTGGTCAGAAACAATAAAATTGGTGACAATAGACGTGAAAGATTTATTTACTTGCATTCCTAGAAATGAAGGGTTTGAATATTTTGAGAACAGTGTGTACAAATACTACAATACAACAGACGATAATAGAAAATTATTAATAGAGTTGACAGAAATGGTCCTCGACAATAATTTCATAACGTTTCAAGGAGAATACTATAAACAAGTCACTGGAGTAGCTATGGGGGCAGCATGTGCCCCCATATATGCCAATATGGTACTTCTCGGATGGGAGGAAGAAAGCATTTTTCAAAGCCCATACATGAAAAATATAAAAATTTATCTGAGATTTTTAGATGATATCTTTTTATTATGGGAAGAAGATACCCCTGATGACTTAAAAGACTTTATGTCTTACATAAATCAAACCACTTCTTTCTTATCCTTCACCCATGAGATTGAACAGCAAAATATAAACTATTTGGACATCACTTTAAGTAAGACAACTAGTGGTTTTAAATCTAACATTTTTCGTAAGGAAACGTGGTGTAATAGTTATTTGCAATTCAACAGCCAACATCCCCTACACCAAAAGAAAAGTATAGTCAAGGGTCAAGCTGTAAGGATTGCACGAATGACTTCACAAAAACAAGATTTGGAGAAGGAGTTCTCCTTTTTATTGGAAAAATTTATAGAAAGGGGGTATCCAATACAATTTGTAGGTGACATTTTAACAGAAGTATATCAGGGTTGGGGTATAAAATTTAAACCATTATTAGGTGAAAAATTTATCCCCAACAACACGAACACTGATGAAAATATTGACTATAAAAGTGCGTGCATAGTTGAATACAACGGCTTCTCAGATTGTTTTACTGGGATTATAAAAAATAATTGGAGTATTTTTAAAACTAATAAAGATATCTACGAAGTGGTTGGAAAAAAAACAAATTTTACATATAAAACTGCAAAAAACTTCAAAAGAATCTTTGAGGCCGAGACAAAAAATAACGACCAAAAGAAAGGTACCACAAAATGTGGTAGATGCAGGCAGTGTGCATATATTAATCCATTAGTAGAAATCACACTTAAGAATGGTTTAAAAAGTAAGATAACATTCTGTAAAGGTAACTGCAGGAGCAGGATGTTGGTATATTTGGCTATTTGTTCTAAATGTGATTCGTTTTACGTGGGTAAGACTGAGAGGACTCTCAGAGAGAGAATTTACGAACATACCCATGATATTAAAAGGAGAAAGGAGACAAATGCTTTGTTTAAACATTCTTTGGAATGTGAAAGTTTTACAGATTTTCAGTTTGGAATTTTGGAAATTATCAAAATGGACACTAGGGGGGGTAATATTAAAAACGTTTTATTGCAGAAAGAAATAAGATGGCAATTATTGTTAAGATCAAATACCCCTCCAGGGCTTAATGAATATATAAGTATTAAACCCATACTAATAGATAAGGCCTCAAGGATCTAAAAGTTAAATTAATAAATAAGTATAAAAATATGTACAATTCAAGTATACAATTTTAAGAAGGGTATATATAATATACATTTTTCATCTAAAATAAATATGGCATCATGGGTGATACAATATTCAATTCCATCCCACACTGCCTTTTGCATCAGTGTTTTTGGACAAATAATATATAAATTAATTTTATAAGTAATACAAAAATTATGTAAATCATGCACTGTTGTTTATGTCACAGTAACTTTAACTTTATATTGTACTTTTAATATTGTTATGTTCTTTAGTGAGATTTTCCTGTTTTAAACAATGAAAATTAAAACAGTATTTTGATAATTCTAACATTTTTATTTGATATATATGTTTAACATTTTTTAACATTTAAATGATAAAAGAATTTTTTTGAAACTATCATATAAATAGAAAAGAAAATTACTCAAAATATAATGAGAAGTTAATACACTATATAATAGGTATCATTAAGAAGGGTGACATTTTTATTGGAAATTTTAATGAACAGATTTATAAGTTATTACATGAATTATATTTCATATTTACAAATCATATGAAGGTTAAAAGTATGAAATGATTGTAAATTTATTATTTTCTAAAACAAGTTCCTATAAATGACTTCTGTAAATATTGTTAGTAAATTAATTATTCAAACCTATATGTATATATTTAATTATTCATTATGTGAACATGTATTTATATTGTTTATTACACATTTACATCATATTATATATTACAAACGAAAACAGAAGAGTGTGTAACTAATTTAATCTGTGCATTAATTTGCCTTGTATGGAAAAGAAAGGAAAGAAATTTCTGAATAGCAGAACGCAAAGCATTTAGAAAAGTATGTATTTCAAAGATTTTTGTTTACATACACTTCCTGTTCTTTGTGGCATGACCATACAAGGAAGAGATGCATTTACGGAGTACTTGTGTTATAATTGCTCCAATTCACAGATTTAATTAATTATTAATTACAATAATTATGTAGTAAATTGTTTAAACCAAGAATATAAAAAAGAGAGGGACTGTGTATTTATTATTCTGATGAAGTCTGCTTGCAGCAGACGATAGCGCTGAATCTACTGAATTTTACTTTTTGTTTATTAAAGAAGATTGTGGTCTGAACACGCGGAGTTTTACTTTCATGGTTTATTGGATTTCTAACATATTTTTGAGTGACATATCAATGTAGTGCTGCACCATACCTGTTATAGCCACAATAAATGTACTGTGTAATATACCTGTATAGTACCTAGTTACTGCTGTGAGAGCACAAATATGTATCAATGTAGTGCTGCACCATACCTGTTATAGCCACAATAAATGTACTGTGTAATATACCTGTATAGTACCTAGTTACTGCTGTGAGAGCACAAATACGTATCAATGTAGTGCTGCACCGTACCTGTTGTAGCCACAATAAATGTACTGTGTAATATACCTGTATAGTACCTAGTTACTGCTGTGAGAGCACAAATATGTATCAATGTAGTGCTGCACCATACCTGTTGTAGCCACAATAAATGTACTGTGTAATATACCTGTATAGTACCTAGTTACTGCTGTAAGAGCACAAATACGTATCAATGTAGTACTGCACCATACCTGTTATAGCCACAATAAATGTACTGTGTAATATACCTGTACAGTACCTAGTTACTGCTGTGAGAGCACAAATACATATCAATGTAGTGCTGCACCGCACCTGTTGTAGCCACAATAAATGTACTGTGTAATATACCTGTATAGTACCTAGTTACTGCTGTGAGAGCACAAATACATATCAATGTAGTGCTGCATCGCACCTGTTGTAGCCACAATAAATGTACTGTGTAATATACCTGTATAGTACCTAGTTACTGCTGTGAGAGCACAAATACGTATCAATGTAGTGCTGCACCATACCTGTTGTAGCCACAATAAATGTACTGTGTAATATACCTGTATAGTACCTAGTTACTGCTGTGAGAGCACAAATACGTATCAATGTAGTGCTGCACCATACCTGTTGTAGCCACAATAAATGTACTGTGTAATATACCTGTATAGTACCTAGTTACTGCTGTGAGAGCACAAATATGTATCAATGTAGTGCTGCACCATACCTGTTGTAGCCACAATAAATGTACTGTGTAATATACCTGTATAGTACCTAGTTACTGCTGTGAGAACACAAATATGTATCAATGTAGTGCTGCACCATACCTGTGTTAGCCACAATAAATGTACTGTGTAATATACCTGTATAGTACCTAGTTACTGCTGTGAGAGCACAAATACGTATCAATGTAGTGCTGCACCATACCTGTTGTAGCCACAATAAATGTACTGTGTAATATACAAGATTAGTACCTAGTTACTGCTGTGAGAGCACAAATACATATCAATGTAGTGCTGCACCGTACCTGTTGTAGCCACAATAAATGTACTGTGTAATATACAAGATTAGTACCTAGTTACTGCTGTGAGAGCACAAATACATATCAATGTAGTGCTGCACCGTACCTGTTGTAGCCACAATAAATGTACTGTGTAATATACCTGTATAGTACCTAGTTACTGCTGTGAGAGCACAAATACGTATCAATGTAGTGCTGCACCATACCTGTTGTAGCCACAATAAATGTACTGTGTAATATACCTGTATAGTACCTAGTTACTGCTGTGAGAGCACAAATACGTATCAATGTAGTGCTGCACCGTACCTGTTGTAGCCACAGTAAATGTACTGTGTAATATACCTGTATAGTACCTAGTTACTGCTGTGAGAGCACAAATACGTATCAATGTAGTGCTGCACCATACCTGTTATAGCCACAATAAATGTACTGTGTAATATACCTGTATAGTACCTAGTTACTGCTGTGAGAGCACAAATATGTATCAATGTAGTGCTGCACCATACCTGTTGTAGCCACAATAAATGTACTGTGTAATATACCTGTATAGTACCTAGTTACTGCTGTGAGAACACAAATATGTATCAATGTAGTGCTGCACCGTACCTGTTGTAGCCACAATAAATGTACTGTGTAATATACCTGTATAGTACCTAGTTACTGCTGTGAGAGCACAAATACGTATCAATGTAGTGCTGCACCGTACCTGTTGTAGCCACAATAAATGTACTGTGTAATATACCTGTATAGTACCTAGTTACTGCTGTGAGAGCACAAATACGTATCAATGTAGTGCTGCACCGTACCAGTTGTAGCCACAATAAATGTACTGTGTAATATACCTGTATAGTACCTAGTTACTGCTGTGAGAGCACAAATACGTATCAATGTAGTGCTGCACCATACCTGTTGTAGCCACAATAAATGTACTGTGTAATATACCTGTATAGTACCTAGTTACTGCTGTAAGAGCACAAATACGTATCAATGTAGTGCTGCACCATACCTGTTATAGCCACAATAAATGTACTGTGTAATATACCAGATTAGTACCTAGTTACTGCTGTGAGAGCACAAATACGTATCAATGTAGTGCTGCACCATACCTGTTATAGCCACAATAAATGTACTGTGTAATATACCTGTATAGTACCTAGTTACCGCTGTGAGAGCACAAATACATATCAATGTAGTGCTGCACCGTACCTGTTGTAGCCACAATAAATGTACTGTGTAATATACCTGTATAGTACCTAGTTACTGCTGTGAGAGCACAAATACATATCAATGTAGTGCTGCACCGCACCTGTTGTAGCCACAATAAATGTACCTTTTCCAATCACATTTTATCTGTTGCTCCCTAACCAGTGTAAAATTATTTTCCAAATTATATGACAAATAACTGCTGCACTGGATATGGCACCTGTGCCTAGTATTACACTGATGTAATATATGGCATCCCCACCTGTCATCTCCTCAATATAAATACTGAATGATGTCTGAGACAATCTACTCTCAAACTACTGAGTGGCATCCATACCTGCTATTTAACTGATGTTTAATACTGTGATGTATGGTTCTTGAATTACATTGTTTTTACTGCTATCTTTTTTTACTTGTGAGTACTTTATGCAGTATACCTACTAAAATTACACACTTCATGCTGTGATATCACTATCTTTTTCACCTGCTTGTTCTAACTGAACTGTGATCTCATTTGTATTTACACACTTTAATTTTCTAGCAGTAAAAGAATTGTATAAGGTATCAGTATACCTCACACATTGTTTTGGCTACTAGTACATTAAAATATCAGCCAAGTTAAACAAAGCCTACCTTAACCATTAAGGTGCAGATAAGTTGCCAGGCAATGTGGTGCAGATAGATGGAGCCCTGACTGTGACCAAGGTGACCAGGGTTCATTTAGTGTCCCCTGCACTGGGGGTGTCAGGCAAAGAGGAAGGGGCGTGGCTCACTGCTTCTTCCTTGGGGGTGGAAGGGTTGGGAATGTTGAGAGAACTCAGCAGCACAATGAGTATATGTGATTTCCATTAATAGAGACTGGAGAAACTACTTGCAGTGCTCTGGGGGGGGCAGGGCTGCTTGAAGGGAATAGTGCTCTGGGGGGGAGGGCAGGGCTGCTTGAAGGGAATGTCCCTTGAAGAAGTAAGAGGCTGTCCTTTGAGGTCAGACCATTGCAGGCTCCTACCTCGTACTTTGCAGACTGCATGCCGGGATAGGGTCACATAAAAAAGAAAATCACAAAGCATCCCTGATGGCTGCCTGAATGATGGCTCCAACTTGTCAAGCTTTGTTCCAACGATGTGGAATGAATGGCCTAGTTGTTCAAGAGGGGCTGATGATCGACCGATAGTATTGGCAAAGCAAGCAAAAACAAAATTAGTTACATTAATTAAAACCTACCTTAACCACTGATCTTTTGTCAACTTCATCTTGGTGTTAATTAGGAAGTGCAGTAAATGTCTTATATTTACTAATAGCCAGCAACTACCAGACCAGCATGAAAACATTTATGAGAGGTGTAAATATCCACACAACCTGGAGATCAGCATCTCAGACAAAAAACAGCTGATAAGGTTCACACTAGCCTACCTCCACATCTCCATGCAAACAGTATAATCAAATATGCTGAGTTTGTTAAGAAGTGACCCCCTAAACCTCTTGAATCAAGATAAAAAATCTTTAACCTCAAAACAATCCCCCCACCACCACCCTCATCCAGCATATGCAAGTCACTAAAGTATAAGGAGTCCCAAGGTTGCAGACTCTAAACTAAATCTGCTCATACAAATGGAAAAGTTTCAGTAACTGATGACACTATTATTAAGCAAACAGAGCCTACCATAATCATGTTGAATAAGAATAAGATGACAGTGAATTGTCCTTCTGGTGTCACAATCTATGATATTACAAAGGCTCTTAAATCCCTCATACTTGATAAATAAAATTATGACCTGGCAAATGTGGATATGAATAATTTGAGGTGGGCATTCAAGAAATATATAGAGAGGCATGTATAATCACACTACGCATGTGTCCAACACAGGCACGACTTTGGTCCTTAGTAAAATTTTATCATCACCATGAACAATGCCTAGATTCGAAGTAAAAACAATTGGCTTTAATAATTGGCTGCATAGCTAGTGTCATTCTGTGCCAGCCTGCAATGAGACAACACAGGTCTATTTCTTCATAAGGGATGGCCTCCGCTTTTCATGTCATGGCTTCTGCATACTAACTAAAACCTTCTCTGCATCCATAGTGCCTTTTTAGGGAAAGTCAGTCATCCACACATCCCACTAAACTCCAATCTTAACCATATCAAGGTTGCTCTACTCAATGCCAGAAATCAAAATAAGGAGCTCCCGATCTTGACACTCTCCAGCAACTTGAATGCATCAGTGTGTGTGTGTGTGTGTGTGTGTGTGTGTGTGTGTGTGTGTGTGTAATTGTGTGTGTGTGGTAGAAGAGTCTTGATTTCAGTGCACATACAGCAATCTCTCTAACTCATGAGTCAGTGCCTATCACACTTTCAGATGCATGGGTAGCTGTGGGTGGCATATCAGCATTTGTAGACATCCTAGTATCTCCAGACATGTTCCATGTGACTCTCAAACAGAACTTTCAAATTACAAATCAGTCTAAACAAAGAAAATTACCACTTTATAGCCTACAAAAGATCACCTTTCATGCCACTTGATGAATTATGAAACTGAACTGCATTACAAAGGGGGAGTTCAGTTATCCAGCTATTATTGGAAGACACACACCACTAACAAACATACCCAGTACCTCATTGGCCTAATAAATGTAAACTCCCGGGCACAAATAGTAAAATTACTCACCAGGGGTGCTAATATTCTTGATATTCATCTAAACAAAGTATAGCCCCCTTCTGCTTCCACCTACTGTATCCACATCTCTGGTCAAATCTGACCCTAAAGCAGGGGTCTTCTCTGGCAAAAGCACAAATATCTCCTTAGCAAAAACATACATGTATAAGGGCTGAAAAGCAAATCTGTTAGAAGTCCATGATAATCTTTCAAAATTCTGCTGCAATATCTCCACCCCCCCCCCCCATACCTCAGAGTTTTACTGGTGTTTACTAAAATTTGCAAACCAAAAAGTCCTTAATAGGACCAAATACAATGAGAAATTTAAAAAAATAAAAAAATAAACATCTTGCCAATCTACCCATATAAATCTACTCTATAATACAAGCACAAATCTCTAAATGCCTATAATAATTTGCAGTCTGCCCACTTAAAAGGACTCCATCTCAAAATCAGTAAAGATTAAAAATCGCCATTAAGGTCAAAGCCAAACATGAACTGAAAATAAAAGTAGAAACAAAGAACAATTTAAAGTAATTATTCAGCTATGTAAGAAGACTAAGAAATGAACAATATTCTGAACTAATCCATGAGGACAATATCTACTCTGACTTAAGGATATTGGACACATACTAGCAGATAAACTTGGTTCTAAATTCAAAGCAGCTACATTCACAGACATTCTACAGATCCTGGAGTCCCAAACTTTAAGGGTTACGGTGGCTTAAGTCATAACTGCCCTATCCTTAGCCAAAAATACCATGGCACCACAAGCACCCACAGTAAGAATTTGAATCATCTCAAAAAATAAACAGAGCACACTAACATGACAGAGTAATCTTGCAGCACATACCCCATCTCTGGAATAAACTTACTATTCATAGTAAACAGAGTGAAACCCCGCCACCTTTAATGTAAACCTTGATAATTGACTAGTTAGCCACAAATTCTCCCTGGGCCTAAGTTGTCTTACACTCTTAAAAGCATGAGGTACCATAAAAGGGTGGGTGATGCCAAGATTTTACAGGTACTTACTGATGTAACTTGTAGATCCCATGATCCTCTGCTGTTTCACCTGGAAGCATAACACAAGTAAATGCTGCAGCAGAGTGTGTCAGTATGCTTCATGAAAAGTTTCACTGGAAAATGTCAAAGAGGCTCAGCTCAGGCATATAGGCCTTTTAGCGTGACAGATGAAATCCAAGCCTAGACAGCAAATCAAAATGGACTATCAAAAAGCACAAGAAAGTACAGTTGTGCAAGTCCTGGTTATCTGTAACAGTTGATGTTTGAATTTCACACTGCCTTACTGGTGCATGGGCTTCTTGTATACACAAACACCTACTTAGGCAGCTTTCCAGAGCTAAGAATCACCTCCTCTGACACTTTGTTACAGACGGATTGGCTAAGCTCAAGCCTTGTCCCTGTCAGAGAATGAGAATTCTTCAAGCTTTTAGCACCAAATAAGATATACCAAGAACCAGAAGCAAGAATTGCCTGAAACCAACCAAGTTGCAGCCATAAAACACCAACGCAATTAACCAAACCCAGCTAATAACATAAGAGGGGTGGATACTGTCTAACAATATACAGAATAAGGGGATCTTGAGTGGGTGAGTGCTGACACAGAGGCACTGTGAAATCTGAGCATTTACTGTTACTGGTAAGCAGGACTAATGCAACTGTACTATATTTATCATTTACACTGCCTCAGTGGCATATGGGTAGATTACGAAAACCTACCCTACCTGGGAGGAGGAAGGATAAGTATGCAGGAGACCTTAGACAGTGGTCCTTGTAAAGCCTGCTGTAGAATGTGACAAAGAATCCAGTTTGTAGTGCTTTGCAAAGGTATGAACAGAAGGCCAAGTTGCTGCCTCTAGAATGCTTCTGGAGTCGCTCCTTTTCAATATACCAGCAAAGAGGATAAGGCTCTGGTGGAATGTGCCTGAGACCTAGTTCAAGGCTCCAGAGAGCACCCCTGCACTACCAGGCTATAACTCATACCACACTTTTCAGCCATCTAACCTGGACCGGAACACCAAAGGTGGAGGTGTGTCCATATTCATTAAGGATATTCACACCTCCAGTCTAGTTGCTCAGCCTAATGCATCTGAGGTTATCCAAGTGCAACTAACTCTGGGCAAAACTGCAATCCAAATTGTAGCTTGCCACAGATCCCCCACCATGCCCACAGGATTCCCACTCCTCTTTTCTTGATGTACTGGAAAATATTAGAGTTCAACCAAACACCTTAATAATGGGTGATTTCAAGTACCCCACCATTAACTGGGAAAACTACTCATGTACCAACTCCTTCACACAACGCTTCCTGGAATTCATAAACTCCAATGCCCTGGATCAACTTATCCACACCCCCACCACGGGCAACAATATCCTAGATCTAGTCATTACCAACATGAGTGACCGGTGTTCCACACCTGAAGTCATCTCTTCGTTGGTCAGATCCGACCATAAGCTAATCACCCTTGATATCCACATCCCGCCCACACCCCCCATTAAGGAAACCACGGTAAAAAAATTTCTCCAAAGCCAGCTTCATGCTTCTTAAGACAGAAGTGGTGAACTTCATGACACCCATGCAGATGGACAATACAGTTACGACTGCTGAATCCTACACAAATGCACTCTATAAGCACCTACACAAGTGCATGGATTGTGCTATCCCAAACAGAACCAAGACGCTATCCTCCAAAAAAAGGAGGCCTATCTGGTGGTCCCCTGCCATAAACAAACTGTACAACAGAAGGAAGAAATTGTTGCAAAAGAGAGTAAAATCCCATGAGTGGAGGAGCTCCCTGGTCAGCCTCAGTAAGAAGCTGAGATCCCTTATATGATCCTCCAAAGCTAGCTACAAAATCAAGATCTCCACTGATTATAAGGGCAACCGCAAAGCATTCTATAGCTATGTCAAGAATTTCAATGGTAACACCCAGATCTGCTCTGAGTTACAGCATAACGGCACGAAAATTACAGAACCAACTGATATTGCCAACATCCTGGCAGATAGGTTCAGTGCTAACTTTACCCCCACCCCCCCACCCCCTAAAGGGCCCATATCTATACAGGAAGAATGCAGAGTCCCTGTAATCACAACTACGCAGGTAAAACCTGCAATCTCTAAAGCCAAAAATACAGCATCCATGGGACCGGACAACATCCCAGGCTGCATTTTACACAAACTGCAGAATGAACTGGCTCCCCACCTAAGCACCATGTTCAATCATAGCCTCACATCAGGCTTTGTGCCCACTGAATGGCGTACAGCAACAGTTATCCCACTCCACAAAGGGGGAGCCACCACTGATCCCAACAACTATCGCCCTATTAGCCTAACGAGCCTGGTCTGCAAGGCCATGGAACGTATCATCATGGAACTCATAAACAAAGACACTGGTAACCTCCAGACTCTGGATCCCACCCAGATCAGGTTTGTGAAAAGCAGATCATGCCTCCTGAACCTGATCGACTTCTTTGAGACAGTCACCAGAGCCATAGATGAGGGTAAGGTGGTTCGCACAGCCTATCTTGACTTCAGCAAGGCTTTCAACACCATCCCCCATTCTGGAATTATAGCTAAACTCACTAAACTAGGTATAAATCCCTACATCACAAGATGGGTTGCCAAATGGCTCACTGACAGAACCCACACTGTAAATGTTGCACACTCCAATTCTAACCTCAATCCAGTGACAAGTGGAGTACCACTGGGTTCAGTCCTGGGACCTCTCCTGTTTGGTATCTACTTCTCTGAAGTATAGGCTAACACAGAAGGCCTCTGGCTAATGAAGTTCGCAGATGACTGCAAACTAGGAGCCATAGTCGAGTCGACAAATGATATGGAAATCCTACAGAAGGACCTTGCTGAGACAGATGCCTGGTGTGAGAGACGTGGCCTCAAGCTCAATGCCAAAAAGTGCATTGTCATCCCCTTTGGCAAAAACTCTGTACCCATCAACTACTACACAGACAGCAGTCTACTTAACACCGAATGTGTGATAAGACCCAGGTGGACAGTAGTCTGTCCTTTGATAATCACATCGCTACAGTAGTCAGGAAGTCCTTCTATGTGGCACACCTCATTATAAAAGGGTTCTCATCCAGGAAAAAAGAGGTCATTGTTCCCCTCTACTCGACACTCATTAGTCCCATTATAGAGTACAGCGCTCCTTTTGGAATGTACCTCACAAGACATCTTCAGCAGCTGGAAAGGCCACAGAAGTACCTCACAAAGAGGATTACTGGCCTCAAACAGATGCCCTACACTGACCGTCTCAAAAAACTCCAGCTTTACTCCATAGCATATCACCTACTCCGAGGTGATCTCTGCCTAACATATAAAGCTATGTCAAACCCAGAGCTGTTGGACATGCTACACCTAAAGAAATCCCAATCCCTCTGAGCTACATGCTCTAGGGACCTAAATCTTGTCAACATAATAAACAGGACATGCTGGAGGGATAGATTCCTGTCCCAGAGACTTCCCATACTCTGAAACAGGCTACCCATCTATGTCAAGCAAAGTTCTTCATTAGCACTCTTCAAGAAAAATCTTGATGAGTGGATGGGAAATAGGAAATACACCCCTGGGATCACTTCTGTGTCTCTGCTTGACAGTGGCACAGGAAAATAACTTTCTTGGGTGGCATAAGCCAGGGAACCTTGTTGGCTAGGCTTATGTAGGCCCTCTGGCTGATAGTCTAGTACCTACCTATGAACCTTGCCTGGAATAGATCTACCATGGTGGGAGTAACAAGAAACAATAGCAGAGAACAAACAACAAACAATCATTTGCTTAGAGACAGGCTGATCCTTCTTAGTCTCCAGGTTAGGAAATAAACAGCTGTTAAGCTTTCCTGAAGGGCTAAGTTCTGTCAAGGTAGTACCTGAGCTGCCTGTGGCTGTCTGAGGTATCCAGAATCTTCTTTCTCTTGTTCTTAGGTTCTGTAAAAAAATGGGAGATTGATGTTTTGATTCAGGGTAAATTCAAAAACAAATTTTGGTGTGAAAGAAGGATTAGTGAATAGAACAGCCCTGTTCTTGTGTAAAATCAGATAAAGTTGGCCCAGCATGAGAGCTTGTAACTCAGAGGCTCACTTTGCAGATGTTCATAGGTTCATATGCTGGTACTAGGCTATTGGACCTAGGGCCTATACAAGCCTAGCCATAACAATTCCCTGGCTATTTCTTCCCACACTATTTACTTCCCTGGACCCCTGTCTAGCAGGGCAACTGACGTGATCCCCAGGGTGAATTTCCTTTCTCCCATCCAATTGTCATGGTTCCTTTTGAAGAGGGCCAAAGAGGCACTCTGCTTGACATGTATGGGCAGTCTATTCCAGAGTCTGGGGAGTCTCTGGGTCAGGAACCTATCCCTCCAGCATGTTTTGTCTATTGTGATGACAAGGTTTAGATCCCTGGAGCATGTGGCTTTGAGGGATTGGGATTTCTTTAAGTGTAGCATGTCCAACAGCTCTGGGTTTGACATGGCCTTGTATGTCAAGCAAAGATCGCCTCTGAGTAGACGATATGTGACAGAGTATAGCTGGAGTTTTTTAAGGCGGTCAGCATAGGCCATCTGGTTTAGGCCCGTGATTCTTTGAGTGAGGTATTTCTGCAGCCTTTCCAGTTGTTGCAGATGCCTTGAGAGGTACATACCAAATGGGGCATTGTATTCTATAATGCGTCTAATGAGGGATGAGTACAATGGGACAATGACCTCCTTTTTTCTGGATGAAAAGCCCTTAGTGATGAGGTGTGCCACATAGAAGGATTTCCTGACGTGTGGCAATGTGGTTATCAAAGGTGAGACCACTGTCCACCTGTGTCCCTAAGTCTCTTATCACACTTCCGGTGTTTAGTGTACTGCCACCTATGTGGTAATTCACAGGTACATGTTTTTTCCCAAAGTGGATAACTATACATTTCTTGGCATTGAACTTGAACCCATGGCAATGGCACCAAGCATCTGTTTCTGGAAGGCCCTTTTGTAGAGTATCCACATCATTTGGGGATTCAATAATGGTTCCCAGTTTGCAGTCATCTGCAAACTTTGTTAGCCAGAGTCCCTTAGTGTTGGCCTGTACTTCAGAGAAGCAGATGCCAAACAAGAGTGGTCCCAAGACACAGTAATAGACAAACCAGCTTTCCAAGTGACAAACCACAAATCAGCCTGAAAAGAGGTTCAAAAGAAGATAAAGTCAATTTTTAAAGAACAAAATTGAGATCCTAAGGACGAGGAATTTGCTTTCAAAGGGCTCCTCAAAGTACAACACTTCTTTCATAAACTGACAACAAAAAGAGTTGAAAGAGGGGGATCCAATGGCAGACAAGCTGAGATGGTCGCAAGATGTACCTTGACAGATGTGTAAGATAAGACATCATTGAGTAGCTCATGCAGATATGTCAAGACCAGGGGAGTAGATACCATACCGGGCCCTCTCATATTGGTCAGGTACCACCTAGAAAATCTCTTCTACTAGTAAACACAGTATTTTCTAGTTGCATGTTTTCTTTTCTTCAAAACCTGCTGATAGAATCATCCAGGCTGACAATAATAAATGCTTAAAGTTGTGGCTTGAAAGTCACCCCTGATAGTGTGTGAGCAGATCCAGATGGTGAGGAATATTGTAATAATTGCCATTGGGCGATTCCATTAAAAGGGAGAATCAACTTTGCCTGGCCAAAAAGGGGTCACCACAATATTATTTGGTAATTCTTTATGAACCTTCAGAAGGACCTAGGTATCAGTGGAAAGGGTGGAAGTATACAAAGGAATGTTCCCATCCAAGAGAATGAGAATGTTTCTGTCCTAGAAGCCTGGCTGTAAGGATGTCCTGAACAGAAGTTTTTCAACTGTCTGTTTTGAAAGAGACAAACAGGTCTATCTGAAGTGTTCCCGACATCTGGACCAAATCCAGGCAGACCTTTCCACGTATGAGGGTCCATCTGGGATCTGCTTATTTGGTCTGCCACTATGTTTTGCTCATATGGGATGTATGAGGCCTGAAGCATCAGAGAATACTGTAAGTCAAGCTCCCAGGCCATCATTGCCAACCGGCAAAGAGGGTATGACTTTGTACCCCCCCCCTTGTTTGTTCAGGTGTCAAATGACTGTGATGTCATCTGTGACTAATAAAAGGGGGCCTGGGACCATAAGTGTTAAGCTGACTAAAAAGGCATATTTAGGCAACAAGCCTTTCAGAGGTTTTTTTGTCACAAAAGAGCTCTCCTCTTGTGGACATTCAAGGACTGATGTTTAGGTAATGCTTTTGAATGCTGGGCAGATAAGTTCCCTTCGGAAAAAAAAAACACTTTCACATTTACTTTTTATTATATAAATTGAACTTTTTCTGTGAAAACATATTTTTAAAGCTAAGAAGAAGTATTTTTATTGCCCATATGATTTTAGTTATTTTCAGACCAAAACAGTACTTTTTTTTACTTTTCTAGAAAAATTTGCATAAACTAATTTAAAACTACATTTTCTGAAGTAAAAGTTGTTTTATTTTACTTTGGGGCTGAGATAAGTGATTAAAGTGCTTTAATGTGTTTTGGTGGGAAAGGTACTGTTTTGCGAGCCACGGCTGCAAGGCTTCCTCAGGAATCAGGTATCTTTTTTCATCTTAACCATGGAGCAACCTATCCAGATCAAAGCTTCCAGATTATTCCCTTAAGACATGCTGTATGAAGTTTTGGTCATCTTAAATGGCTCAAGGCCCACAGAATACATTTGGCGTTTCACAAAGTTCCTCTTCATTTAGAATTTGCTTAATGTGCTCCACTGTCTCCTGGAAGCTGTTTGCAGATCTTAGCAGTGATGCTCAAAGTCTATTGTAAAAAAAGAAAGTATCACACTAGCTAACATCAGATGGAACAATACTGTTGCCATAGTATTAATGTCACTCCTTTAAGGTACAAGGTGGAATAACAAACAAGAGTTGTAATGCTTAAAGCTCTGAGCCAGATACAATGAACAGTGATGAATGATACCGGAAGTAAACTGCAGCCTTTGCAACTCTGCTCTACCTCAATTTGGTAAAACCAGCAAACCGAACAGTACAAAATTCAGTAAGAAACTTATCAATCCTCAGATTACTTACCCACAGAGGCAGAGATGCCCATGTAGGAAAGTGCTGGCATAGATCCCGGAGCACATGAATAATGATTATGCATGACTATATAATTTACTTTAGTCTGAAAAAAAAAATAGTCAAAGAAGACAACAGAAAACAATTTTTTTATGATGTTTACATGAAAGCGTTAGACAGCAACAATCAAAATCCAACATCATCAGTAACTACTTTCGGTCTAGACAAGCACAAGGTACACAAGGACAATAAACTAAAGGACCCAGTAAATCAGTGTCCCTCTACAGCCAAACTATAGTTTGCATTAGGACATGACCAATACTACTCAGTTAATGGGAAGCACAGCTGAGACAATCAGAGGAATGTGGAGCATTTACTTAATAATTATTAATGTGGGATTTTATATAGCTGGCCCAGTGCTACAAAGAAAGCTATAATATGAAACACTAAAAACTTAGGCTTAATTAGTAGCCTAGGTATTAAGATGTTGGCATGAGTGAGATGACAAATTGCTGTCTACTGTGGGATTTGCACTTGCTTGTAACTCCAGTTGGATGGGGGGCAGACATTATAGCAAAAAGGCAAATGAGAAGTGCAGAATTATCTGCAGTGGGATACGTGCACAACATCCATAATGATGTCATTACACATTAGGTAAGAGGGGTGGATTAGCAGTCAAGACCCCTCATACCTGATGTGTTTATAGTTAACTTGCGTGTTTCAGCCATTACACACAGAGCTATCTGAGGAGGAGTAGCTGATCTGTGATATATAGCATTAAGTAGCCTGGTTTTTTTTGCTTATTTGTAGTAGTTATTGCTTATTCTAGATATTTATAGCAATTTTATTGTATACTGCATACTTGTACTGCATTTCATAGCTATTGGCTCACTTGTGATAAACATTTCTGTAGTGCTCTCCTACCCTCCCTCCCTATTGGCATCTTGTCTTTATACCTGCTAGCCTTGCAGTTGCCCGCCCCTACTCTAAGTAGGATCTTGGACACTCCTCCCAGTCTAGTGTCATTAGCTCATTCTACCTAATACAATGAGAACATCTGAGAAGGGCAAACCACTAAGTTTCTAAAATTGTCTGAATACCCTTGTGTTCTGACTCTGCTTCTAAAACATTTTTGAAATCTAGAGTATATTTTAGTGCATTTATTAAAACTGCATTTGCCTTAATATTGCTACAACTCAAGTGCTCTAGGTTGCATTGCATCTGAATTGTTTTAGTGTGTTTTAGCTGCTTTTCTGTATATATAGACTTTTCTGTATATGTAGACTAGCTACTTATTCTACTGTATTACTGCCTCTTAAATAATTTTTCAGTTGTGCACTTGCCTTGCTTCATTTAAAAAGTTTTAAATTGCTAATTTTGTAGAGTTCTAATTGTATTTACTGTTTAGGGCTACACACAGAAGTGCATTAGCCTTCTCTGTGTCTATTTAGTGTATTATTGCATTGCTTAGCCTGTTTTAACCAAACAAAAATACTATCTTGTTTGCTCATTTCCTGCCTTTCCTAGCTAGTATAGTCCAGATCCCAGGCTTTGCTGGTTTCAGGACTTTATTTTCTGTGTTCAGAGCTATCCAGACCTTGCTGTGGTAGAGGGAAGTCCTACTGCGTACCAGTGGGAGTGGTGAGCATTGTACTGCCTGTCTAACACTAGAGGAGTGGTTTCCAGCTCTGAAATTGTAATTTTAGCCATTTTGGGCTGATTTCTATAATTTTAGCCATTTGTGCTGATTTCTATCCCTTTCACCTTTCTGGCTTAAAAACGTGCGTGTTTGCACATTTTTCGCATCATGCAGCACCGCAGGGCTACGGTTAAACTATTCCAGGTGCCAGAAAGTCTGCTCTTCAAATTTTCCCTTAGAACTAGCTGGTTTCTCAGTAGTAGCACTAAAATCTGAACCCCTGTGACTAGCACTTGCTCTAGAACCTGCTGGAAGGCATTAGAAAGCCTTAAACTGATACAAGCAGTCAACTCTCCTTGTTAATAAGGAGAAATTAATCGTAGGCACTAAGCAGCCTAAAATTGCAAAGTACCTTGCAAAGGTTAGGGAAAACAGCTCTTGTACTTTACAAAAAAGTACCTAAACAGGCATGTCCAAGGGTCAGCTTCCAGTGATTTCTCCTGTCCACCTGGTGAGTCTTGGCATACTGGGGCAATGCAGCAACTGCCTCATGTACACAGACAACCCCCTCCTCCTACCAGCCAATACTACAACCTGCGAGAGATGCACTTACATAGCCAAACTGGAAGCAAAGCTCTCTCCAGCCAAGATTGTGCTAGACAGTCAAGAGGAGAAGGTTAACACCTGCACTACACCTCAAGCAACACATAGCCCTTCAAAACCCACACCATCCACACCCACACATAGAAACACGAAACCCACATATGCAGAGGCCCTTAACATTAACCTGCCCAAGCAACAAGGGCCCCCGAAGCTGAAATGCAAACAAACACCAGTCACAACCAAAGTGACACATAACTCACAACACCAGTGTGCCACTCAACAATAGTCCCTAAGGCAAGACAACGTACCCAACACTTTAATCATGGGTGACTCTATAGTTAGGCACACTGATGTCCCACTCACCAGGTTAAACAAGGAGAAAGTTACTGTCAGCTGCCTGCCAGGTGCCAGTATCCACCACATAATGCATGCACTCAGGTCACTCCACAACAAGTACAAATATGACTCTGCCACTGTCCATGTTGGAGTGAATGACTTGAGAAGTACCTCCCTGGACTACATGAAGAGAGACATGGAAAAGCTCTCGGATCATGTGGCCCAGGCAGGTATGACCCTAGCCCTGAGTAGCATCCTGCCTTTGCCCAGAATGATACCACAGTATAAGGACAAAATGACTGACTTCAACAATTGGCTAAGCTTCTGGTGTCATTCAAAGAGGATCCGGTATCTGTCTGCCTGGGATGACATGATCTGCCAGAGATGGTCTGCACCTGTCACCCCTGGGATTCAGGTTACTGGCTAAAGCTCTTGCCACCTCTATAGTGCCTTTTTAGGCAAGGTTCAAAGGACAAAACCACCACCATAACAGATACAAGCATGCAAAATCTGAAGGTAATGCTACTCAATGCTAGAAGTCTAAATCTCAAAATGCACTCTCTCAAGGCACTCCTTAAAATGGAGAACATCGATATCTGTGCAGTAATTGAGACCTGATTCAAGGCTCTACAGAGCACCCCTGCAATACCAGGCTACAACACTTACTACACTTTTCAGCCACCAAACCAAGACCGAAACGCTAAAGGTGGAGGAGTGTCCATATTCACCAAAGATATTCACACCTCCAAGCTAGTTGCCCAACACAATGCATCTGAAATTCTCCAGGTGCAACTAACACTAGGTAAGACTGCAATCCAAATTGTAGCTTGCTACAGATTCCCCACCATGCCCCAAGATTCTCACTACACCTTTCTAAACATACTGGAAAATATTAAGATACAACCAAACACCCTAATACTGGGTGATTTCAACTATCCTGCCATTAACTGGGAAAACTACTCGGTTGCCAACACCGTTTCCCAACGGTTCTTGGAATTCATAAATTCCAATGCCCTGGATCAACTAATCGATTGTCCCACCAGGGGCTCCAATATCCCAGACGTGGTCATTACCAACATGGGAGATAGATGCTCCACACCAGTGGTCACCCCCTAGTTGGTCAGGTCTGACCATAAGCAAATCACCCTTGACATCCACATCCCACCCCCACACCCCAGTAAGGAAACCTCCGTAAAAAAACTATCCAAAGCCAACTTCATGCTACTCAAGTCTGAAGTGACAAACTTCATGACACCCTTGCAGACGGGAGCTGAACATTCGACTGCTGAATCCTACACTAAGGCACTGTACGAGCACATCCACTTGTGCATGAATCGTGCCATTCCAAATAGAACCAAGATGTTCTCCTCCCAAAAAAGGAAGCCAATCTGGTGGTCCCCTGCCATAAACAAACTATATCACAGAAGAAAGAAACTGTTGCAGAAAAGAGGAAAATCCCAGAATGCAAAAAACTCCCTTACCAGCCTCAGTAAGAAGCTGAGATCCCTCATAAAATCCTCCAAAGCTAGTTACGAAAATAAAATTGCCAAAGATTCCAAAGACAACCACAAGGCACTCTGTAGTTATGTCAAGAATCTAAATGGCAATACTCAGATATGCTCTGAGCTACAACAGAATGGCATCAAATATACTGATCCCAAGGATATTGCCAATATCCTGTCAGCTCGATTCAATGCCAACTTCACCCCCCTCTCACACCTTAAAGGCCCCATCTCAATACCAAAAGATTGCCGAATTCCAGTAGTCATGGCAACACAGGTAGAAACTGTACTCTCCAAAGCTAGGAATATAGCATCCATGGGACCAGATGACAACTCAGTCTGTGTACTGCATAAACTGCAAAATGAACTGGCACCTCACCTAAGTGTCATGTTTAATCATAGCCTCAATTCTGGCTTCGTGCCCACTGAGTGACTCACAGCTACAGCTATCCCACTCCACAAGGGGGGGTCCAACTTGGATCCCAGGAACTACCGTCCCATCAGTCTGATGAGCCTGATCTACAAGGGCATGGAACGCATTATCATGGAACTTATAAACAAAGACATTGGCAACCTTCAAACACTAGACCACACTCATTTTGGGTTTGTGAAGGGCCGATCTTGTCTCCTGAACTTGACTGACTTCTTCAAATCAGTCTCCAGAGCTGTAGATGAAGGAAAGGTGGTCCACACAGCCTATCTGGACCTTGTCAAGGTCTTTAACACCATCCCCCACTTTGGAATCATAGATAAAATTACTAAGCTGGGCATAAATCCCTATGTCACCCGATGGGTTGCCAACTGGCATACTGACGGAACCCAGACTGTAAAATTAGCAGACTCCAAATCCAGTTCCAGACAAGTGACAAGTGGAGTACCTCAGGGTTCAGGCTTGGGACCACTCTTGTTTGGCATCTACTTCTCTGAAGTACAGGCCAACACTAAGGGACTCTGGCTAACAAAGTTCACAGATGACTGCAAACTGGGAACCATTATTGAATCCCCAAATGATGTGGATATTCTACAAAAGAGCCTTACAGTAACAGATGCTTGGTGCCAGAGCCATGGGCTCAAGCTTAATGCCAAGAAATGTATAGTTATCCCCTTTGGGAAAAAAACATGTACCCATGAATTACCACATAGATGGCAGTACACTAAACACCGAAAGTGTGATGAGAGACTTAGGGACACAGGTGGACAGTGGTCTCACCTTCGATAACCACATTGCCATAACAGTCAGGAAATCCTTTTATGTGGCACACCTCATCACTAAGGGCTTTTCATCCAGAAAAATGGAGGTCATTGCCCCACTGTACTCATCCCTCATTAGACCCATTATAGAGTACAATGCCCCGTTTTGGTATGTACCTCACAAGACTTCTGCAACAGCTGGAAAGGCTGCAGAAATACCTCAACTAAAAGAATCACAGGCCTAAAGCAGATGCCCTATGCTGACCGTCTAAAAAAACTCCAGCTATACACTGTGGCATATCGCCTACTCAGAGGTGATCTCTGCCTAACATACAAAGCTATGTCAAACCCAGAGCTGTTGGACATGCTCCACTTAAAGAAATCCCAATCCCTCCTAGCTACACGCTCTAGGGACCTAAACCTTGTCACCACAATAAACAGAACATGCCAGAGGGATATATTCCTGTACCAGAGACTTCCCATACTCTGGAATAAACTACCTATCTATATCAAACAAAGCTCCTCATTGATGACTGGATGGGAAATAGGAAATTCACCCCGGGGATCACCTCTGTGGCTCTGCTCGACAGTGGCACAGGGAAATAATTTTCTTGGGTGGCAGAAGCCAGGGTACCTTTTTGGCTGGGCTTGTATAGGCCCCAGGGCCGATAGCATAGTACCTACCTATGAACATACAAGGCCATGTCAAACCCAGAGCTGTTGGACATGCTCCACTTAAAGAAATCCCAATATCTCAAAGCCACATGCTTCAGGGATCTAAATCGTGTAATCACAATGAACAAAACATGCTGAAGGGATAGGTTCCTGACCCAGAGACTCCCCATACTCTGGAATAGACTGCCCATACATGTCAAGCCGAGTGCCTCCTTGGCCCTCTTCAAAAGGAACCTTGACGATTGGATGGGAGATAGGAAATTCACCCCGGTGATCATGTCAGTCTCCCTGCCTGACTGGGGTCCAGGGAAGTAAATATTGTGGGAAGAAATATCCAGGGAATTGTTATGGCTAGGCTTGTATAGGCCCTAGGGCCAATAGCCTAGTACCAACCTATGAACCTATAAAATAGCCACACAGTATGATGATTTCTGTCTGTCATCCAGCCTATGTCCTCCACAGATGTAACAAAATAAGTCCAAGAGAATGAAGAGACATCTTAAAGCTTGGCAGCAAAGGGAGGAGAGGAGGAAAGGTACAGATGCATAGTAAACCTCACCATATCATTAGATGTTTGCACAGATCATTGTTCCAGTAGCATAAAGCTATATAGGACATATCCTATTAAGGACTATATGTCTGGTCAGCACGCAAAAGCTTTTGGGCACCTGCATTGTGCACTTATGTTCACAGAAGATGAGAATGTGCTGAGATAAAAGGGGATGGATAGGCACAAACATTCAGAGGTTTCTTGCCTCTAAATATAAGAGGTTGTAACCAGAAACATGACAAATCCAAATTGCTAGTTCTATGTCATAGGAGAAAAGGGAGAAGTGGACTTAACCTTGGCCAGGGAAATTAGTCAAAGGAAAACGACAGAAAAAGAAGACTAATGAGAAAAGAGATGACAGGAGGGTGTTACTGCTTCAACAGTGATCTATTCACACATCTACTGTATGGTAGGTTTACTTACACAACTGTACTGTGTTCATCATTAGAGTGCTGTTGCACTAGCATTAAGCTCTATGGGATGATTCCCAAACCTTTGATAGGGTGGATTGGGTGGGTGATGCAGAAGCAAGTCCAGGAGACTCTGTGATTTAACAAATCCCATTCTAGAAAAGGAATCGGTGTTGTATTGTTTAGTAAGTGTGCACTGAAAACTAAGTTGTTGCCTCTAGAATGGCTCATGGCCACCCATTTCCAAAAAGTCCCAGAATTAGCCAAAGCTCCAGTTGTGTGTGCGCTAACATTTTTGGGTTGGGGGGGTCACAGTGAGAATGGTAGAGCTAAGGAGCTTGAGATAATTACCTGGATGGAGGCTGTTTTGAAACTGATTGCCCTTTCTCCTTACCTTCATAGGAAATAAAAACGTGCTGAAATCTTAATCTGAAATCTGAAGTCTGAAATCTTTTTGTCTTGTTCAAGCAGTATCTGATCTGTCTGTGTACATTCAGAGGATGAAGTATTCTTTCTCCTCCATTTTTAGGCTGGGGAAAGAAAGCAGGAAGTTGAATAAATGACTTGGAGTGAACTATGAAACCACCTTTGGCCTAAATGAACGCTTAGTTCTAAGATTCACTCTGTCATTACAAAAGACCAAAAAGGGGCTGAACAGACATTAGGACTTGCAATGTAGTTGATGTTCTAGCTGAGGTCATAGCAATAAGCAAAACCATCTTCCAGGTAAAGTTCCGATGGAGGTAAAGTTAGTTTCTATGAAACAAAATTCAGATCACATGATGAAGCCAACTGTTTCTTAGATAGTCTAATATGTAACGCTCCTTTAAAGAACTGCTTCATCTGGAAAAAAAATGTTTCTTAAATGGACTAATTATGTAACACCTCTTTCAAGAACTGCTTCATCTGGAAAAAAATATCCAACAGGAAACAATATTTTTCTCATATTCTGATTCAAACTTGCCTAGAGAAGAGACATGTAATGTACAATCTAGGCCTTCCTCTTCTGAGTCAGAGAGAAACTCTTCCATAGAAGAGAGGGACCTTTTCCTCTTAAAAATGAGAGGAAACTAGTACAGTAGACTGCAGAGATTTCAAAGCTCTAACAAATCTTTTAGCAAAATTGCACTATTCATCTAGAGACCACTTAGCATTATATTGAGTGGAAGGGGGTGAAAGGTACTGGATTTTTTATTTTTATTTTTCTAGGAACTGTCTAGCTTAATTGTTTTGGATGTATCGGATGTCCAACCTTCCATGATGGAGCCTGCAATCTCCTATTGTACTAAGATTTGAGGTATGCCGTCTGACACTTCAGACAAAAGAAAACAGCATTTTCATTTCTCAGCAGTTGCCTAAAGTCCCATCTTAGTGACCGTGCCTGAGTCCTGACCCATAGTAGCTTCCCACACAGCAACACAAAAGGGGCCAGGAAGATTGGACTAACAGTCTGATTCATGAAGGCCACAGCAGACTGATCAGTCTCAGACTGAAAACGGAGGTTGAAGTCAGGTTTCCTTCAGAATCCTGTTTACCAGTTCGCGTCTTTTACTTTGCTTGAGCAAGGATGTCCAAAGAAGAAGTTGGTAGCCATAGAGGACTGCATAAATGCTTTAATACTAAAAAGAAACTTAAGATGTTAAACTGACTGCAAATGGTCTTAGGGGTATAGGAAAGACAAATATCGAATGAATGGATGTCACTCGATTCCCCCAAACAAGAGAGGCAGGCTTGCATGGGAATTCTTGTATGGGATTTGCCTACAATATGCAAATTCTCTCCTTCTGTCGGACATGAGAGAAATATTTTTCTAAACTTTTAATCAAAAATAAAGGAAGGTCACTTAACAGGTACTTATCTTCCCAGAAAGTTAAAGTAAGAGCCGACTTCTGAAACTGAAGTTGAGATGCTCAGGAGATGTCTGACCGAACTGTTCAACAAAAAGTTCTGAATTTTGGCACCCATTTGTCCCTTTTTATACCAGCATGCTTTCATGCTGCAACAGATGTACAGGGCATGAGGAAGGCCCCAAAAAGTTTTTGTGTATTAGTCGAATGTCCGATCCTTGGCAAAATAATCCCATACAGCTTTATGCTACTGCAACAGTTTTCCAATGATAAACATTAAACAATGTCACTATTCAGGAAAGTTCTTTCCTTTTAAGTTCTCTTCTACCTTAACTCTCAAAAGCTATGCACTGAGGCATGCTAATCAGTTCAGCTCTCCAAAACACTCTGCACAACACTATAAATGGTGGAAGAGAATTTTCACATTGTACATTTATCTTCTAAAGTATAAATTCATATGCTTTAATGTCAGGCAGTTAACGTACATTGCGGTACCTGGCTCCACTGCATTTCCACTCCCATTTAATCACAAGTTACACAATGTGCCACACTTTTGAAAAGAAAGGTTTTTAAAAAAAACACATTTTCTTTCCTCTCTAACCAATTGCTACCAAAAGAGATGCACACAAGCATTTCTTAGACTTAGGATCTGTAGCTCACGCTCCTCCCCTTAACCATTAACCCCTCCTCTCTCAACATTACCTCAGATCAAGTTTGCTCACCATATCCTAAAGGCAAGCAAACTAAATTTATGTATACATGCACATAAACACACACACACATATACAAATACATATATATATATATATATATATATATATATAGATATATAAATCTCCTTCAAAGGATTGAAATTGCAGAACATCAAACCTCTAATCATCAAAGACCAGAGGATCAAAGTGCTGAAATATCAAACTTTGTGTATGGAGATCACCATACAGTGCAGAGCTAGAACTTTACTGTTCTGTTCAATATAGTGCGATCTTGGAGTTGGCATATTTAAGTAGCAGGGGGTGTGGTGGGAGAGGGAGGGCTTGCCCCCTGCAAAAACATGAAATAAGAAGTTTTAGTTTTTTTTTTTTTTTTTTTTTTTTTTTTTTTGTAGGTTCAATATTTCAGGACTTCGATCCTCTGGTCTTCGATGATCAGAGGTTCAATGTTCTGCAATTTCGATCCATTATATATATATATATATATATATATATATATATATATACATCAGAATGTGGAACATCACTTACATGAAACTGGGATAGTGGAATGCACGTTTTCCAGTTTCTGTAATGCCAATCTGGAAATGTTTGAATCCATATTAATGAATGGTAGTGTGTATTTGCTAATATGGGATCAATGTTCTGAAAACAGATCACACTACAGTGGGGATTGGGAAATTTACCCTTTTCCCTACTATAGTGCGATAGTGGAATGCACGTTTTCCAGTTTCTGTAATGCCAATCTGGAATTGTTTGAATCCATATTAATGAATGGTAGCGTGCATTTGCTAATATGGGATCAATGTTCTGAAAACAGATCACACTACAGTGGGGATTGGGAAATTTACCCTTTTCCCTACTATAGTGCGATCTCTGAGTTGGAATACATAATAAGCAGGGGGTGTTAAGGGTGAAGGGGGGGCTTGACCCCCTGCAAAAATGTTACCAGTAACACGGATTTTCAACTTTGGAACTTCTGGTGTTCGAATGTTGATTCTGTGGTTATCATTTCCAACATTTTCCACATTATATATATATATATATATATATATATATATATATATATATATAGAGAGAGAGAGAGAGAGAGAGCTCTGGAGCTGCAAGAATGTGAAGTCTTGCACAATAACCAAACTATATTCATACCAGAAGCCTAAAGAAATCTCTTCCATAAAATGAAAAGGAGAAGGAGAAGGAGGAAAGGATGTTGAGGAACAATGGAAACTAACACAGATCCATTGTAATGGCAAGGACATCATTTTAATATCTGATGTTTTTATTTTCATCCCTTCCTCAGCTGACTGGACCGAGTCTCCAGCTGTTAGATTGCCAGGGCTGGTTTCATGGAAGGATGTTCTGGAGGAAGGCAGACCGGAAAGCCGCCCTATGCCTACAAAACAAATCCAATTTGTAATGTGAAATATGAACATTAGACCAGGTGACAGCAGCACATATGTCATCAACTGAGGCCCTAGAAAAGAAGGTAGAGGAAGCTGAGACAGACTGTTGAATGTGTCTTCGGCTATTTCAATTGAACCAAACCTTTATCCTTATAAACTTGAAAAAATGCAACTAGTTAATCATCTTGATAAGGTAACCTTTGAAATGAGTTGGCCCAACTTAGCCCTAAGAAAAGATACAGACCTCTGGCAGCATTAGTTGACAAATGGGCCAGTGTCATGGTCAGGGAAACTGACTGCATCTTCAGGGACTCCTGGCACTGTTTAGAAAGGCTTAAAACTGTAAAAAGTGTAGGCAGCTATTCATTGACTATTGATGTCATTAATTTATTTTCTGTAATTCCACACACGGAAGGTTTGGAGATGTTTCAGCGGAGTTTGTACAAGAGTTCACAGATAAAAGCTGATAAAATAGTGTTCCTTACTGATGTCATGGAACTTGTTCTGAAGAACAATTTTTTGATGTTTGAGGTTGAATTTTATCACCAGATATCAGGTGTGGCTGTGGGGGCCAAGTGTGCCCCCATATTTGCCAACCTTGTACTCCTAGAATGGGAGAAGAAATTTGTGTTTAGGTCACACTTTTATAACAAAATGTTGTTATACAATCGTTTTTTGGATGATTTACTCATCCTATGGTAAGGGACTGAAGATGAAGCTGATGAACTTGTAGAATATTTAAATTCTACAACTGATTTTTTTAGGTTTACTAGTACATGGAAACTTGATGCGATTGATTACTTGGACATTAAATTGTTCAAGAATGAAATAAATCAAGAATTATGCAGCACCATCTTCATAAAAAAGACCTATTCCAATAGCTTGCTGCACTTCAAGAGTTGCCACCCACTACTCCAGGTGAAAAGCATAATAAAGGGCGAAATGGTGAGATTATCACACTTAATAAGCGATGATGTGAACTTTACCAATGAGCTGTATGTTTTAATAGGGGTGTTCATTGAGACGGGATATCCATTGAGAATGTTGATTAAAATTAAGAAAGAAATTTTGGTAAAAAAAAGAAACACATCTTTTATCCCCATATTGGACACCACAGTTGCCCAGACACAAATCAGACCTAGAGATATTACTACAGATGTGATGATTTTGCATTACAACACAGATTCCCATAATATATGTTCGATTGTCAATAGATGTTGGGACACTTGTTTCTGTGAAGTGACCAAGGAACTTCTTGGCAATAAACCCCAAATAGTTTATAGTAGGGGCAGTAATATTAAGAACATTTTAGAGGGGAATTTTAAAACCAACTCAAAACCTGGTTATCATTCCCTTATGATGAAATGTGGTGCCTGTAAATTTTGTAAGTTTATTAATGATGGGCCATATGTCACGGTAAGGAATTATGATTACTCTATTAGATGCCCAGGGAAATGTAACTGCAACACGACCATGTTAGTCTATCTGGCTACCTGTGTGTCTTGTACATCTTTTTATGTTGGAAAAACTGCGCAGGTTATGCGATAGAATTAGTGAACATTTAAGGGCAATAAAGAAAATGGATTCACATAATGCTCTTTTTGTTCACAGTAATAAGTGTGTGAACTTTAAAAGGTTCATCTTTTTTGTGATTGACAAGTTTCAACAAAATGAGAGGGGTGGTGACATTAAACTGGAAGTAGCAGCAAGGGAAAGTAAATGGCAGATGAGGTTAAATGCCAGTGTTTCACCAGGACTGAATGACAGTATATCACTGGCCCCTATTTTGAAACAAAGGACTTGTTTAATTTGAACTAATATCAGTGTTTTTTATGTTCCACTTTTGGAATTATAAACTTTGATAGGTAATTGTATTTATATTTGGGCTTAGGCTTTTGTTGTGTTAAAAATTTATTTTAAACCGTATTCACCATGTTTTTTTACTATTTCTATGACAGTTATTGTTTTAAAAATCTTGATTTTTAGTGATATGTCTTTAACTAGTTATATTAGTTAGTGTCTTGCATTAATTATATGAAGAATGTGATTGGTTGTTTATTTCACCTATGAGGGCATGTAATTTGTTATGCTTGGCTTTTTTTACAACTCTGATGATGCCAGTGGAATCCAAGGTGAAAGCGCTTAGTTGTTGGTCGATTTGCTACTCTGTTTGTCATTAAAACAGTTTTCAGTTTCCAGCAAATTGTTGTGACTGTTTTTATTCATTTTTTACAGCCTTTGAAATGACCTGGCTCAACTTAGCCTTAGCAAAAGACAATTGGTCTGACTTCCTGATGGTTTTGGTTCGATGAAGACAGAAATGCAACTATCTATGCACATCTAACAAGTGAAGCATATATTCTCCCTTATTGGTAAATTTCAGAAAGAAAACTGGTAGGTTAATGTTTTGATTGAAAGAAGTCTTCAAAGCTACTTTGGGTAAAAATAAAGGATGGACTGGTATGCAAATACACTCTGTCATTATGAAAAATAACGTATGGAGTTGGCAAGACACAACCCAGAGCTCTAATACTCTCCTTGCTGAGGTAATTAGTACCAGAAAGATAGTTTTCCACATCAAAAATTTCAAGTCCACTTGGCACCTGACTCAAATGGCGATTGAATTAATGCTTGATGAGATACAGTAAGATCCCAGGAGGCCTAAGGAGGAAGGGATCCCTCAGAAAGGCGTTACACAACTTGAGAGGCCAATGAAGTATGATTCTCACCAACATGAAAATTCAAAATCACTGCTAGCTGAACTTTGATAGTGGAATAACTGGATCCGCTGTGGAAAATGGAGGCAAGAAAATCCAATACTGCTGGTATGGGAGCTGAAAAATAGCAGTGGAGATTTCTAGCAGAATCTTTTTGAATTGATATGAGAATGTGGACTACCTGGGAGAAAAGCTTGAACTGACTAGCAATCATAGGAAGTGGTGAAACTATGCAGTTAGTTTCAGAGCCCAAATGTCTGGTTGAGGCTTTCCAAATGGATGGGTCAGAAGGTCTGGATTTGGATCCAGCACCCAAAGATGGCTAATCAGATGATGTTAGAGAATAGGGAACTATACCTGTCAGGACCAGAAAGGGTCAATGAGAATGACAGTGCTCTTCCATTGTGATGCCTCTGGAGAAACTTTGGGATTAGGGGAGTTGGAGGACACAATCAGAGCAAAGAATCGGCTGAGTTTGGAGCTGACAGGGAAGCAAAAAGACTGCAGCATGTTTGGCCCCATTGAAGAAAGATTTGCCTCACCACTATTGGACTGACAGACCACTCGTGAGATAGCAGAAGAGATCTTCTCAAACTGCCTGCCAAAATGTTGGACTTTCCTGGTATTTGCATTGCTATCAGAAAGTGGTTGAAGTATCACCCATTGCCACACTCTCACTGCTTCTTGACACAATGGGTATAAGTGTGTTCCTCCCTGTTTTTGAGGTATCGGACTACTAACATGTTGTTGGTCTGAACAGACATCACCCCTAGTGGAAGGATATCCTGAAAAGCCTGCAATACCAGCAGAACTACCCTCATCTTTAAGATATTGATGTGAAGGTTGGCCTCTGATGGGGTCCACATGCTTTGGATCATCTTTCCTGTGTAATGGCCGCCCCCATCCCTAGTTGGAAAGCATCTGTGGCTGTGGAAGGGGGAGGGATAAAGGGCTTTCCTGAGACACTTCTGAAGATTGACTCCACCAAATTACATGATCTCTGTTCATAAGTCAGATTGGAAAAGACATGGGCTGGTGCCTGATGGACCACTGTACAAGCAATGTTCACTGCAACTCTCTCATATAGTGTTTTGCCAAGGGAATTAAAGCAATGAAGGCTGCCATCAGTCCAGTAGCTGTAGGACTAGTCTGGCAGGAGGTTTGCCTTCGATAAGAAAGAAGCTGTACTTCCTGATTCCTTAAGGTGGGCAGCCTGTTTTGTGGTAGCATTGCTATTTGAGACATAGTATCCATGTGAGCTCCTATGAACTCCAGAACCTGTAGAGGGCAGAACTGAGATTCATCCTGGTTCTCCATTATTCTTACATTGGAGCATAGCTGCAGTTTCTAGCCAGGACAAAAGAGACTTGGTAGGAGAAGTGAGGAGCCAGTCATCTACATAAGGGAGCACAGAAAACCTCTGAAGTCTGAGATGAGCTGCAACAACTGCCATGCATTTTGTGAACACCCTGGTGGGGGGAGGTTAGACCACAGGGCAGGGCTCTGAACTGAAAATGAGTGGCTTCCAGCCGGGAGTGAAGAAACTTTCTAAAGAGGCTGTCAAATTTGATGTGGTTGTATGCTTCCTGAAGGTCTATCGAGCATATCCAATCATCTTTCCTCAGAACAGGAAGGATAGACTGCGCTGTGACCATCCAGAACTCTGAGTGTTTAACATTGACTTAGATGAACGAGGTCCAAATTGGCTTGAGATCCCCATTCTTTTTTGGCACCGAAAAGAATCTCGAATAAGTTCCAGGACCTTTAGGATGATTCGCTTGTCTAGCAGCTTTTTTTTATTTCCACTGCCGCCGCTCAGGAGTGGTTGGAACAGTGGGTAGTTTCTTTACTAGAGTGGGTGGATGTAGAAAGGGAATGAAATAACCTCTGGTAATAATTGTTTGCACCCAGACATTTTTGGTTATAGATGCCTAGGTTTCTGGGTGCAGAGATTAGCACCTCCCTCCAACTGCCTCCAAAGAGTAGCAGTCAGGCAATTTTTCAGGAGCACTGACAAGGCTTCTCAATGAATGGACCTCTGAAGCCTTGATTCTGTGGACCTCTCTGCCACCAAGGTGATGTCACTGATAAAATACCCCCCCCCCCCCGTGTCAGTGGATCTATCTCCAGAGGAGTCCTGGGAGAACCCTTGGGACTTTTAGAACCTCACTTTCATATCCAGTTTCTCGTTTCTAGGAAAAGTCCTTTGGGGGGGGGTAGAAAACCATATACCTATGGCAGAAACAGTTTTCCCATCCTTTTCACTGCTGGAGTGAGTGTCTTCGATCTTAGGACTAAACAAGATCCAATCCATCAAAAGGAGCATTAATAAAATGTGCCTTAAAAGGCTCCACAAAATTACATCAATACATCCAGGCATGTCTCCTAAGTTTGATGTCCAAGCCAGCGGATCATGAAACACCCTCTGTAGCACTGGGAATTAGTCACATGGAGGTGTTTGATACTGATAGAAGGGTGGCCAGTTGCGAATCCATGATTTTCCTGTCTTCAGCAGACAGGAACCCAGAGAATGACTTGGAGAGTTCCTTTGTCAGGTCCCTCTGAAACCTTGTCCTGTGTACCAGATAATTACAAGACCTTAGTACAAGGCAGCTGTTGTATAAATATGCTTCCCAAATCAGTTCAAAACTCTATACTCTAAAACAGGGGAAAGGACAGATGAATTCTCCTTTGACAGCTCCTTCTTAGTAGCTGCTGCTACTTCCATGGTGTCCACTGCCAGGCCCTTGTTCCAGTGACAGCAGTCTTTAGGTGCAACTAAATGCTTGTCAGGGTTGGTTCTGTGACATCCAGCTCCTTCCACACCCAGTGAGAGATAAAGTCTACCATCTCATTGGCTAGAGGAACCACCTAGGATGTAGCTGAGCTGGTAACAGAAAGCCTTAAGAAAAATGGAAGGGGCTTCAGAAGACCAACCTCCTTTCTGTCTAAATGACTGAGAATTTCCCTGAGTGAGACATTCTCAAGGGGTGATCCAGGAGACCCCTTCCTTTCATCAAAATACATGTTTTTTTGTCAAGGAATCCTGCATTCAGTTGACAGGCCTTCTCTTATACTTATGTTTTTGAGGAGTTTCCATGGGGGCAGGGATGTTCCAGAGAAGACTCAGAAGTCTCAGGAATGTATTGAATAAGGATCATCATGAGGTTAGTGTGAACCTGCTGTCCTGATGTGACAGAATGTGCAGGATCAGGACCCAGGGCTATCAGTTGCGGAGTGGGTGGAACTGAAGGTAGTAGCGATATCCAATCTCCAGTCTTGGAGAGAGCTCTTTCAACTGCCTCAAAAGCAGGGATCAAAAAAGACTCCAAAATCACTCTGGTAGGTAGGAGCCATCCAAGAATGAGTAGGAAACCTCCTTGACCCTGCTCTGAGACAAAAGCCAGAACCAAGCTATCTAACAGTAAAGCTCCAAGGGAAAGAGATGGCAATGACAACTTTGGAGTCAATCTCCTACCCTGAGACTCAGTGCTGAAGCTTAGTCTCCAAAATCCATCTGGCCCTGAAGAAATCAGAACCAGCTGGATCAGAGAAGATGCCGGATTCAAAGATGGCCATAATTTCAGCTCCGACAAGAATGATCTCAGAAATTTCAGACCCAAGATCCCTGAATTCAGATCAGAGTAGGAGTAGCTATATGCAAAGGAGAGTGTCCAAAGCTCAAAGTTCTGATGGGAGATGGAGGTGGGAGAACTCCCAACTAAATTTGAATCCTCAGGAATTTCCTCATCATTCTATCCACATCAGCCTCAGAGAGACTTCTAGTTAACCTAAAGGGACAGGATGTAGGAGGAGGTCTTGAAGCCTTCCATATAGGTGTCTCATGAAGAAAAGGAGAATGTAGTTCAGGGCAGGCTGGCTCGAGAGTAAATCTCTGCTTCCTCCTTGCATTTGTAGAATGTACCAATGTCAGATCAGAGGGCTTAGGAGGTTTAGTTGCCAGAGCAGGAGACAAAACTGAGGAAGGACAGCAGTCAAGGGATCACTTCCTTGCCTCTGCTCATCTCCTTGGGCTTGTCACTATTGTTCCCCTTGAGCTTTTCTGATAGATTCTTTCCAAATGAGGTGCTGCAAAAGCTGGAGAAACAGATTTAGCAGACTCTTGGGGGAGGATACTTTAGAACTAGCTTGTTCTGGGGCTCAACAAGTGCCTAGTGCCCAAAATTTGTATAAATAGGGCTGTCTTCTTCTAAATGAGATACTCTTAAACAATAAAAACATTTAGGATGAAAGTCCGAATCACATTTTTTGAACCCAGTCAGTTTATCAGACATGCTAAGAGAAACCAATCACATGAGGCAACAAGCAGAAAAATTCCAGATAGAAAAAACTACTAACAATGATAGGGAAGAATAATACCCTGATGGCAGAACAAGGGTACTAATGTAAAAAACCGAAAATACCAACAATGATAATTACAAGAAATACTAGCAGGGATCAATAAGGATAGCCAATGTGCTTGAGACGGGGTTGATAAAAACATCCAGTGGAACATTTTAAGCTATTCAGTGTAAATAAAGTGCCTGACTCTACTGAAGAAGGTCTCTACGCTACTTTAGAAATGACCCTACTGTTTCAACTATGTAAGGTTAAAATGTGATCACACAAAAATATCAACACTCACAAGTGACTGAAACAGTAGACCAATATTCACTTTAATGGTGCACATTGAAAAACATTTTTGCAGGGCAAGCCCACCTGTACCCCTACAAGGAGGTGGTAAACCTCCCACACTGCCCGACTTAAATCTACCAAATCCACAGCTGCACAACGTTGTGGAGGAAAGCATCTACCTTATGAAGTACAGTTAGGGGCAAGCCCTCATATACCACTAATGTAGGGGGGGAAGCTTCCCACACTGCCCAACTTAAACATACCAAATCCACAGCTGCACAACTTGATGGAAGAAAGCAGATTGCATGTGTAGTACACAGCAGTCTCAAGAAACCTGTTTTTGCTGTAACACAAATGAGCAAGTTGATTTCCCAGGAACTGATGTGTGAGGAAACACAAGAAAACTATGTCATAGTGGATGATGTCCACCCTCAACAGGCAACCTTGTTATAATGAGTGGTGTCCAATTTTGTTTTTCAGAATATTTTCTGACAGTTGTTAGGCTTCAGAATCATACAAGGGCCCTAGCCACGAAGACGTCCATTTCAAACCTGAAACTTGCAGAAGAATGACAGGAAAAGCTATTCTTTGCCTTTCCATTGAGCAAGTGTGATTCTGCAAAGGCAGATCAGGTTTCGTAAGCATCCAAAAAAGTTTCTTACTGCATTTCTTTACCAAAGAAAGTTGTATTAGAAAGATAAAATCATTGTTATCAAGATAATTATAATACTCATTAATCTTTGCTCAAAAGGGATAACAAAATAAGAACACTGTTGATATGGTCCTGTAGTAACTTAGTTATTGATGCAAAATTAAGTCTCCCTGACTCTTGCAAACTAGTAGATAAGCAACTTATTAAATAATGTATTACCGTTTGATAAGTTTGAATGTAAGATCATATGGAGGGAAGATAAAAGTTAACAGTAATATTTTTCAGTTATTGAAATGGAAACCTGAAAACCTAGAAGTGGAAGGCAGTATCCACATAAGCTATACCAATTCTTGGAATCAAATCTGAGTATTTGTTCATTTTCTCCAGTACTCTATTTTAAAGTAAACCAGATAATCCAAGCGTTAAGAGTACACCATAAAACAAGCAAAAAGGCGAACGCTGACACCACACTATGTAGCTTGAGAAACCGAAAACAATGAAGCAAACTCGTGCAAACCAGCAGGACTAAATAAAAAACACTTTTAATAACAGTTGAGCGCTTTCACCTGTTACAATACAGTTCTGAGGAAGCCTGTATTGTAACAGGTGAAAGCGCTCAACTGTTATTAAAAGTGTTTTTTATTTAGTCCTGCTGGTTTGCACGAGTTTGCTTCATTGTTTTTGGTTTCTCAAGCTACATAGTGTGGTGTCAGCGTTCGCCTTTTTGCTTGTTTTATATTTTAAAGTAAAGAGTATGAAGAACACAACGGGAAGCCTGATTTTTTGCCTCTGGTGATGGAAAAGAGGTCAGTGGTGTACAATTCTTTTTTTAATCAATAAGTAATATTATCGGGTAAAGGCAATATTACATGTATAAACAATGTTGTGGATTCTATTTTTTAAAACTAAACACATATAGTTCTGATTAATACTGTCAATTTTTTTTCTGAGCTCAAACCAGGTAAAATTTCTCCCTGACTAGAACTGTATACTCAATCAAATACCGACAAGGCAATCTTATCTTAAGTTTGCTTCTTCCAAACAAATCCTTTTTGATCAGGGTAAATCACTCATGTTATTAAAAATTTTAATGTGTTCACAATTACCTTCATGAACAATCTGTAGTCGACATCTGTATGCGTCACTGGTAACAGGGAACTTTGCTAGTTTTACGAAGAATAATGGTATAAGAGTAGTACTATGAATTATGAGCTTTCTTAGAGAATAAATTATTATTAAATAGTGTTAAAAGCATATTTTAGGTAGAAAGTGATAGTTTTTTATATATTTCTGCCAGAATGCAATAAGTTCAAGAAACTTACCAATTTTCTATAATTTACTCTAAAGCTGCCATTCTTGCATTGTATTAGGTTGTACTAATTTTCAGCACAATCGTCATACAGGATATTTATATTACTGGTGCTAAGAAAGTCATCCATGGTATTTTTATTGGAATATAATATTTGAAGATTTAAAGTTAAAATGCCAGTGGTATTAGTCTCCAAGCGCTTGGTTTCCATATTGTATATACAATTTCTCTAAGTAATCAACTTTAAGCATCTAAGTTATGCGGAAATTGAACTGTATTTTCAGTTTTTCAAGAGCCATTTTAGATTTAAAATCTATAATGTAGTAAAAATCTATTTTTTACAATTATCTTGGAAATCAATATATGCAGTGTTATCTTTCTATATTCTAGTAGTTGCAGTAGTTAGGCAGTTCTGCCAATTATTTCTTAGCCCATTGTAATGTTTTGCACTTTGATCAAGATCTTATCTTAACAGTGTAAATGAAAGGGTGTGTTGACATGGAAGCTGCCTATCAAATCTGCAGCTTTATACCAAGTGAAAGATTCCCTTGCCAGTGTAAGCCAATCATGAGGGGAAATACTTCACTGTAACCTAGCAGTGCAAATAAATGCAACAAACCCTTTTACTTACATTGCTGCATTCCAACAAGATGTATGGCATTTCTCAGTTACATACCTCAATATAATGAAATTCAAAGTAATGCAAAAAATATATATATAGACAAAGTCTAGCTTGAAAGTATGAATGGCATATGTTAAATCATTTACTCCTAGGACACCAGTGACACTTTGTGCTCCTTCACATCTGCAGTGCTATCTAGTTACGTGGGCTGCCTCATCTCATTTAAGCTTATAGTGTTTGAAAGGCAGACCACAAACAGTGCTACTGCTTCATAGTAACTTAACCATGGTACTGGATCTTTACCAATTAGTGCTGCATTTAAGCAGTTTAAATTTGAGAAAATGATTCTGACTAAACACGCAAGGCAAAAAACTCCTTTATTTGTTCAGTTTGAAAGATTTATCCTTATACTTAACATTTATCTGTTCAGCGTCCCTGCAGTCAGACATTTGACATTTCAATAACTATCAGCCAATGTGAATCAGTTAAAACGCAGGAGTGGTGAAGCTCACTTCAACTAAATACATGGTTGAAGTTTGCAATTAAAACAATATTAGATTCCTATACAACTATGATAATGAATAAGGCTACATCATTAAGAACTGATTGTCAATATCAAATGTATTTTTTAATGTCTTAAGGGAAGATTTATGGGCATTTCATTTATTCTCCTGGTCTCTCAGTGGGGTCATGCTTGAATTCAGTATTATTGTTAATGATTAGGCCACCATTCTCAGCCACTTCCCACTGCTGAAAAACAGGACAGCTGGACTAAACACTCATATCTGACTGAAGATATACCCAGCTGCACTAGTAATACAAGGTAGTATAAGTAATAGTGTTAGCTCACTCACTTTAATTACAAATTATTCTCCAGAAAACAGCATAAGCTAATAAGGACTGACAAAAAAATAAATAAATAGCAGACTGATTTGGTGAAATTGAACATCTCTTGTCCAACAGCAGACATAGCTATAAGAAAAAACAGCATTTTTATTAAGAAAATGTATAGCACTTTACAGATACTGAGGAACATTAAATACACGATAAACCAATTCAAATAAATGAGATCTGTAGCTATGACTTAAAATTTCCATTTACTTACTTTCATTTGTTAACAGAAACTGTTGGATTGAACCAAATGTCCATTTTCAGTGGGCAACCAGGCAGAAAAGCTCCAAAATGCATTAATTTAGGAATTCGAAAGTAAAAAATATCTGAAACAATACACACACCACACACACTATATATATATATATATATATATATATATATATATATATATATATATATATATATATGTGTGTGTGTGTGTATATATATATATATATATATATATATATATATATATATATATATATATATATATATATATATATATATTTCAACATCAGACATGATATGTCAGAATATCTTTGTGAAATATTAAAACACCAAGCATAGCAAAAGATACCTGTTGCCTTTCATTTAAGTTTAAAAGTCATGCACAATTGGACCCAAGTCTCACAGCAACTTAGAGTTGTTGTATCAGTTAATGAACCATTTCAGTAAAGAGTATGCATGCATTTCTATATATTGTAGTTTCAGCCAAATATGTGTGTGTCTGTCTGTATACAGGTAATAGGTCTGTCATTGGAGGTCTAAGAAAGAAGGTGCATTTCAGAAAAGCATTGCACAATTTGGAAGAAACTAAACCCCAGGAAGTTTCCTGAGTGAAAATTAGATATAGCTGCTAATTGTACTTTGTGGAAAAACTAGCACCTTCTTGAAAAATAAATGCTAAAAATTTTAGAACCATGGATAAAGAAACAGTGAAAGGATCAATTTTCTTCTGAACAGCCCAAATTGAAAATCTTTTCCATTTACTCCTGTAGATCTTCCTTGTAGAAGCTTTCTGGGAAGGTAGAAGTATTCGTTGAACTAGGGAGGAAAGCCTGGGCTGTCTAGCTAGTAACAGAATTGGAGAAACTATGCAGTCAGTTTGAAGTCTGGAATATTGGGAGGCTTCATCCCAGAGAGATGAACTGGACTGGGGTCCAGTATCCATGGAGTATATCAAAGATGAGACCAAAGTAAGGGAAGCCACACTTGACAAGGTCAAAACGGGGCAATGAGGATAACTGAGATCTTCAACCAAAGTGCTTTCTGTAAGAATTTTGGAATCAGAGGTAACACGGGATAAGCATAAAGGAGACCGGAGGGCCAAACATGGTCTAGAGCATCTCTTGATGACTTCCCTTGAGGGGGGGGGGGATTAGGGGAAAAAACCTGCTGCATTTGTTGTTCTGGGAAATGCAAAGAGATTGCAGCAAGGTTGGCCCAATGATGGAAAATCCTCTTTGCTGCTGACTGAGAGACCACTTGTGAGGTATCAAAATGGACCGGCTGACTTTGTCCACTAGTATGTTAGATTTCCCTGGTATGTGCATTGTTATAAGAAAGTGGTTGGAGAAGATCGCCCACTGACACAGTCTTATTTCTCTTGACAAAGGGGGTAAGACCTGGTTCCCGCATTTGTTGATGTACCAAACCACAGACATGTTGCTTTGAATCACAATGGTCCATAGAGGAAGAGCACTTTGAAAAAACTGTAACGCAAGTAGGACCACTCTCATTTCTAGGACACTGATGTGCAAATTAGTCTCTTGGGGACCACATGCCTTGGAACGTCCATCCCAAGAAATGCCTCTCACCCCAGTTGGGGAGCATCCAAGGTTAAAGTGGCTACTGGACAGGATAGAATAAAGGGATGGCCTAGGTAAACTTCATCTGATTGAATCCACCAATGAAGATGAACCTGGCAGACTCGAGTGGGGTTGACTGAGAAGGACAAAGGATGATGCAGAATAGTTCACTGAACAGCTACAGTCCATTGGAGAACATGCATACAGGAATGGGCTATTGGAACTAAGTTTATGGCTGCTGCCATTGAATCTTGATCTGAAGGACAAGTCTGGCTGGAGAAGAAGGGTGAACAAGGATTTTCTGTACCTGAAACATGATTGTCCCCACATGATGTATAGGAAGAGAGGCTATCCGACTTGACTTACTGTGTTCAACTGGGAACCTATAAACTCCAGGCTCTGTACAGGTTGTAGATGAGATTTGGAGGTATTGACTGAAATGTCTAGTCTTTGAGAAAGTTGGAGCAAATAGTCCCTGGACTGCTCTTGGAGATACTTTGTTGAGGCAGTGAGGATCCAGTCATTTAGATATGGAAATACTCTGAATCCCAGCAGTCTCAGGTGATCTGCTACCATTCCCATACAATTGGTAACTGGGGACTGTGGTGAGACCAAAGGGCAGGGCTCCCAGCCAAAAGCACAGAAATCTTTGGAACTGTCTGTTCATCATGATGTGATAGTAAATGTCCTGAAGATTTATTGAATGCACTCAATCATCCTTGCATAAAAAGAGCACAAGGGAATGAACAATGACCATTCGGAACTTTGACGACTTCACAGATTGGTTCAGTTTCCTTAAATCCAAAACTGGTCTCAGGTCCCTGGCCTTCTCTGGCACTAAAAATAACCTTGAGTAAGTTACAAATCATCTCTGGTCTGGTGGGACCTCCTGGATGACTCTTTTGTCCAGCAGCTTTTAAATCTCTTGAGCTGCAGCTTCTCTCTGACTGGGTGGGACATTGGGAAGATTTCTTCTTTTGTTTGGGGGAATCTGGGAAAATGGTATGACATAACCTGTAGATATTATTTTTAGTACCCAATAATCTTTTGTCATAGAAGCCCAGGCATCTGGGTGCAAAGACAAGTACCCCCAACTACTTCCAAAGGGGGGGCAATGGCGTAAGCCTTCAGCAACGCTGAAAGGATTAATCCAAAAAAGAATCCTGGAAACCCTGGTTTTGCAGGCCTCCTCTGCTGTGAGAATGGCATCTTCCATTTGAATTCCTGTCTCTGTCTTTGAAGCAGTTATATTTGCATGAATCCTGGAAAGATCCCTGGGACTTACAGAACAACATTTTCTTGCTTCCTCAGTGATTCTGGGAAAAGGATCATTGAGAGGTAGAAAAGTGTATCCCTACAATAGATAGGGTCTTTCCATCTTTCAGTCTTTTCCAACTGGTTTAATGGTAAACCCAGATCAGCAGGTTTGAGGAGACTCAGATAAAATAACAATTGGATCTGATGATTTGGGATCTGAGTGTTTTTTTCTTAGGATCTGAAGAAGTTGATTTTTTTGAGGAGAGTCTGATGGACAAGACGACAATGTAGTAGCCTTCAGAGAATAGTTGGGGGATTTTCTGTAAGATTCCTTTGACTCCAAAGAGGATTTCACAGATTTACCAGGGGTCTTAGCCCCTGAAGAAGAAGAGGATGAAAGCGGCAGCATACCCTTAAGTACCAACTTATTACATCTGTCTCTAAGTGCTGTCGAATTAAATGCACCACAAGTCGAGCAGTCACTGTTGAGGTGTGATGCTCCAAGGCAGTAGACACACTCCCTGTGGGCTACAGAATTTGGAATCATATCCACAGAAGTGCACTTTTTAAAGCCTGTTGATTTTTCAGCCGTTCTGAGAACAACACTTTAAAAGGGAGTAAAGAAAACAGAACAATAGATAAAAGAAAACATTTTTTTTTAATATAGATAAGCTGACCACCAACAATGGTAGAATGAATAACTTCAAATGGATAGAAAGAAGAAAATACAGGTACCAGCTATGATACAGCAGAAACTACCAAAAGGTAGAAAAAAGGTTATAAAAGGAGTAAATGGGAGAAAACTTGCATATTTAACAATTAGGTGAGGGAGGAGATAAATGGAGTATAAAGAATAAAAAGCCTAATGATGGTAATTACTCCCAAAAATGTAAAAAAAAATTAGCCAAAGTAACTCTTAGAGAGGGATCTGCATCTGTATGAGATGGAGGCAAATGAGATCTGAAGAATTATTAGCTGACTGGGCCATTATGGGTAGAGGGAGGAGCTTGAGAGTTAAATGTGAAAGTCTAGTGTATGGGGAAGAGTTGGACCCAATACCCACACATTGAAGAATGAATTAAAAGGACAACGTCAGATCGATAATTTTACAATCCTTCAGAAATAATACAAAAACATCTGCAGTTTAAATAATTATACCAAATTAATCAATGTGAAAAATTTATTAAAAAGAAATAGAGCTGAAATAACTATGATTAAAGCTAAGTTAGTATAATGCAAATAAGAATTGCTATAAGAAGTGAGAGAGAAAAAAACAGGGTTATATCATATTTAGAGAAAGAGTCTGGGAGAGAAACAGATTAAAGTATGGAAGTGAGTGAAGAAGGGAGGCTCAGGAGATAAAAGGTATGAAGAGGTACTTGTTCATATTTCCAAATGTAGTTTATCCTAGAGCTGAGAAAGAATATTTCCACATTTTGGCTTTAATGGACTGGAGGGAGGGTAGTGACATGAGGGATACAGATAAGGAGTTCCAGGCCTTAGCTACATGGTACAAGCACAGACCATGCCAAGCAGATTTCATAGGTTTGTGGACAGATGGGAGTTTTTGGTCATTGGTTCATAATGACTGAATGGGAATATAGTTGTATAGCATGATATTTGATACCTGAAAATTAATAAGGATGGAAGTGACAAAGTAGTGAAGAGAAGAGGTAAGCAGTGGAAAGTCTGGTTTTAGTTGCATTAGTGAGAAACTTTTTTTCTCTATAAAACATCCCTAGTTTTTGATGAGTTTTTGTATGCAATTTTGTATAGGCAGGTTGAACGTATCATTATCATCCGGTACCATTCCCTAATCATTAGCTATGAGAAGTGACTTCAATGGTTTTATTATTAAAGTACAATTTAAAATTTTGTTTTTTTTTTCATGAGAGCAGGATTTGGGGGTAAAAATAAGTATTTGCTTTTTCTTGGTTGAGCACACATTTTGAGTTACAAAGCAATGTTTCAGTGGCTGTTAAAGCTTCCTGGGTAATTTTTTGAAGATATGCCAGGTTGTCAGATATGCATATGAGTGTGGAATCATCTGTGTATTGTATTAGGAAGGCCTGTTTTATGGATGTGTGGAGAGTATTGCTGAGAATGTTAAAGAGGAGGTGACCAAGGATACAGCCTTGTACACTCGTGGTGACTGGGAGGTATAGAGAGAGGGAGGAGTGCCATTTTACTAGCTTATCTATTGGACAAGTAGCTGGTGAATACAGAAGGTTAGACTGAGGTAGACCTAGTGAGGACATATGAAGTAGAAGTTTGCTGTGACAAACTTTGTCTAAGGCTTTAGATAAGTCTAGAAATAAGGAGATTGTTTGCAGTTATGTCTAGCTTTACTGATGGCATCTACAGAGGTTAAAAGTAAAGTGTTAGTAATATGGGAGGGATGGAAGTCATGTTGTATGGAGGACAAGAGTTCTTTCTGCAGGGAATAGTTTAGGAATTGTTTTGAACACATTTTTCAAGTATTTTGGAGAGGTTAGTGATGTCTGTTGAATTTCCTCCTTTGTGTAATGGAATAATGTGTGACTTTTGCCGGACAGAGGGAACATGGAATTTCTGGAATGAGACAGGACAGACAATGCTACTGGCTACTACTTTAAGGTACTCACTTGGAAGGATATCAGCTGATGTAGAGCATGGTTTGGAGTAGCTTTATATAGGATGTGGGCACAGGTTTGAAGGTGAAAGTGGATGTGGTGACATGTTTTTGTTGGAAAGGGTTGGGATTCAATCCTAGGGAATCCTTGGTTAGGGATGCTATACTATTTATGAAAAGGAGTTGAATTACATTGCAGTTTTGAGTGGTATTGGGAGAAGGGTTAGGGTTGAATTTTTTGCCAGGATGTAAAATTTCTTTAATGGCTGATCAGAATTTTTAGAGCTGCATTTACTGTTTTCTGAAAGTTGTTATAATATAGTTTTTATTTGTCTTCATTTATTTTGTTTTATCAATGATGGTCTCTTTTTTCAGAATAAAATGTTAGCTGCAAATTCACTGGGTAAGAACTTAGAATGTAATGCAGACAACATTGTATTAACTGTAATCATCTGAAACTAATCACCTCAAAGACAGTAACCTAACTCTACTCTGAGATCAAATATCTTCAAAAGTTGCCATAATTTATAGTGGTGATACTTTGAAGTTTGTTGATGAGGTGAGGACTTTTTATTTTACTTATTTATTTAACATTTGTTTTCCGGGAAAGTCCAACTTGGAGCAAATCAATTTTCAGCAGAGGCCTGGGAAGAAACACTCCACATAAATGTCTTTGTATCTTGCTGGAATCTTTATGCAGTTATTGACAACAGAATGACACTTAAATCATTAACACCTGTGCGGTGTGGAATGTCGCCCCTCTAGCAGCCAGCATACATACTTGCATTCCAGATTATTTTCTGAAAAATCAACTTACAAAGTTTAAGATAAACAGATGTGAATGTTTTGTGAACAATAAAATCTACTAAAACTCTACAAATAGCAATGTTATCTGTAAGATATGTTCTTTGCAATGCTAATAAATCAGTGCATTCATAGTTTTTCCATAAAAATATATTATTAATTCACACAAATTTAAAATTATATTATTTGGTAAACTTTCACAAATTGTCATATCTTGGAATATGTACAACATAAGCATATTGGTTAACCAGACATAAGCTTTCACATGACAGCAAGAAATCCTTATCTAAAGAAACACAAGTTCAGAGATTTACAGAAACACAAAAACGCATGCTTAACTGTATAATTTGCAATATAAATAACTCTGATTTTCTCTCAAGATTTGCAACTAAAAGTGCAAATATCATCCAAGGTTTCACCTGGTGCCATGAGGTCACTTGTTTTCTGAAATATTAAGTGGAAATGGAAATATTGCTTATTTTCATAAAGAAATAGCAATATCTCAGTATAGCACGATGTAAATGGACATTGATATTGATCCATGTGGTCTACCTTCAAAAGGTCACGGAACACCCACTTATTTGATTTTTTTTTATGTTTATCCTATCCTTGACTAACTACAAATTACCATCCCCACACAGCCAGGTGGACTATTCTTTCACCTTCACCAAGGGTTAGAGCAAGCCGTAATAAGCTGTCATTTAGGCAGGCATCAGGGATTTTGCTTTGCAAGCCCTAACTCCACCATGTAGCCCAGCATGTGCATGCAAGAGCCCTGCAACATTCCCTTCCACTGGCAGATGTGCAAGCTCTACCCTCTCCAGACTGAAGGACCACTGCTGAAATGGTTTGGCAGAAGCCAGACACATGCCCCCAGTCTGTCTGCTGAATACCCTTCTCCTGTTCTCAGCAGGATCTGGCACTGCAACAGACTGGGATACCCAGCATAGTCACTTCCTTTCTGTCCCTCTTCCCTGGCTCCTCCAGCATTGGGGCTGCTAACTGGTCTTGGAGTGTCTAAGTCATAGCCAGGGCTTCATATCTCTGTGCCATAAGATTGGGGTACTTGACCTTTCTGGTTAATATTTTCTTGCAAGTCCCAGTTTTAGTACACTAAGAACATTTTATATGACTGTCAATTTTAATTATTTTCTTAGTGTTTTATTTTTTTAACATTATAAGTGCTTTGCAGCACAGCACTTTAATGAGAATGAATTTGAACATACTTTGAATTAAAAGCTGTGACACTACATTATCATAAATAAAGACAATATTGAGAATATATTGGTATTTTGTAATCTCCCAAAAAAGGAATTCTGCTGAAGACAAATGAACCTATGGTGTAGACTTTGCCATCAAGAAGAAGCTTATCAATGCACTTTGAAAGCTTTTACATGGAATTTGCTTAGTTACATTTAGCAGGAAGGGGCACTGGGCCACAGAGGCCCCTTACATGACATTTACTTATTTACATTTAGTAGGCTGGTGCATTGGACCACATGGGGCCACTAACATGGCACTTATTTATATTTAGTATGTAGATGCACTGGACCACAGGGGCCCCTTACATGGCATTTACTTATTTACATTTAGTAGGTCGGTGCATTACACCACATGGGGCCCCGACATGGCATTTACTTATTTGCATTTAGTAGGTTGGTGCATTAGACCACATGGGGCCCCGACATGACATTTACTTATTTACATTTTTTTATGTACGTGCACTGGACCACAGAAATCCCTTTTCAGTCCATGGCCTCGTTATAGTAAAAAAGAGTACACTGTATACATTACAAAAATAAGGCAACTTATAAAAAACAGGAACAATATAAGAATTTACTGTACATAAAAATATAAAACAATGTGCTAAGAACAAAATATATGTTTAATAAGCATTTTCATCCAAAATAGTACAGACTTCATCAGATAAAATTTACAAAGATGAAACCCTGAACTTATGTAACTAAATCATTTTATATATATATATATATATATATATATATATATATATATATATATATATATACACACAACTAAAATTAACTGCACTCAAAAAACAAAGAGAAGAAATTTTAACTAAGAAATGAACTTCGTGAAAATAACCACATTCAAAGAATAGTAAATCACACCAACAACTCTTGTAGTACTTTAGCACTTTTGTCTTATTTATTATCAAGCCTTCTTCAGAAAGACATGTTTCATAACTGTGAGCAACCCTTTTCACTTTGTTTAAATACATTAGTTCTAGCAGTTTATTTAAATTAACAACAGTTCCTTTCAAATAGTAAAGTGTAAACAGGCAAGGTGCTGTGTGCATTTTCATTAACATAACAATCGCAGTTACATAAGGTAAATTGGTCAGACAGTAATAGCCATGTGGTGCCGTGTGCAAAAAAAAGGGGGGTGGACCAGGATGGATGAGAGTCATGCTGTGATAATTCTAATATTAACCGCCAGATTGATTCGTCCCCGACGGGATGACACAGAAATTAGATATAGTTTCTTTGTGTAACTTATGAGTCCGTGCCTCCAAAGGTAAGTAAAGAAGGGCACAGATGAAGGTGGAGGAGTCAGGTGGAGAGTCCTATTATGCTTGGGTATCAGTGTGTGTGTAGAGAAATGTGTGGGTATGCCATCGGAGGGGGGAGTGGGAGGAATGTGGTGTGGATTTGAGGGGGGGTGTTTGAGGGCCGCCCAGGACACGGAGTGTGGAGCCGGGGTTTGATGGGTAGGAGAATATGTATAATAGAGAGTCTCAGAAGACTGGGTCAGTGTGGATGGTACTGACCTTGGGCTGGTTCGGATGGTATCACCCCTTGAATGGCTGCGTGAGAAGTGAGTCTGAGGGGTGGGGAGGTCTGTGGGGGCTAGTCTAGTGACTGGGAGAGTGCGTGTAGGGGGGGGGACACAAGTCAGAGAGACAGGAAACGCATTATATTCACTTGCACTGTTGTAAATCCATAAACACATTAAATCCACTTGCACAATTGTTCCAACCCTATCACATTTCAATCTCTATACCTTCTAAGCACTCATTTGATGTACAGGCTTACGTTGAGTAAGGGAGAGAGGAAACACATTAAGTCCACTTGCACAATTGTCAAACTTTCAACCCCTATCACATTTCAATCTCTATACCATTTAAGTGCACATTTAATTTTCAGGATTTCGTTGAGACCTGGATCGACATCAGCTCTCAGTTCTATCTGCCATTTTAATTCCTGGACTTTCAGGAATGTGTCCATGTCCCCTACAAACTCTGTTGTTTTTTCCAGCGCTGTGAATTTGAATCCTGTGACTTTTGGGCAAATAGTGCTGTGCTTAGCCAAGGCATTTTAACTGTCCTGTATGCATATTGCTGCCATGTGTTCTTTAATATGGTTACTCAGCTTTTTGTTCATTTTGCCGATATAGAAATTCCTGCAATGCTCGCAGAAAGCATAGTAGACCACATTTTTTGTGTTGCAATCATAGTGGTCATGTAGATGGACAGTTCTGTTGCAGTGCAGGAAGGTGACGTTGTTGCCTTTTCATATGTGTACACAGGTGACACACTTGCCGCAGTCAGACATTCCAGGTTCTGTCGATACTTCGTTCTGTGGAGATAGGCTTTTATTCCTCTCAAATGCACCACCAAAAGAAGAGGTTTGTTTGAAACAGAAGATCGGGGATGTCCCAAGTAACTTTGTCAGACCTTTTTCTCCTTCCAAGATGTCCCAATTGTTGATGAGTGCCCCTCTGATTCCGAACATATCCATGGACATTGGAAGGGGGAAACTCGTCACCCAGTCCTTTTTGTTCAGTCCGTTCCATGCCCTTGCTGTGAATCCCTTTTCCAGGATCGGTGGGTACCTGGACTGTCTGTGCTGTATGATCTCTTGGAAGAGGTTGTCCACTAAGTACTCTGGGTATTTCCTTTCTAAAAACAAGTTTCTGAGGTAAAAACCTTCCTTGATGAAAACCTCGTCCCTAAAAATGAGTCTGGATAACCAGATGGATTGTCCTTTTACAATATTCTTTTTCATGAAATGGGGATGCTGGCTGCTGAACTCTAGATAGTTATTCCGGAAAGTGGGCTTGCGGTAGATGTTGGAGTCAAACTGTCCACTTTCCAGGTCTATAGTGAGGTGGATATCCAGGAATTGAGTGGTGGTTCCGATATGTCCTCCCCCCTCTGATGGCATACCCACACATTTCTCTACACACACACACTGATACCCAAGCATAATAGGACTCTCCACCTGACTCCTCCATCTTCGTCCGTGCCCATTTTTGCTTACCTTTGGAGGCATGGACTCATAAGTTACGAAAAGAAACTATACCTAATTTCTGGGTCATCCCGTTGGGGACAAACCAATCTGGGGGTTAATATTAGAATTATCACAGCATGACTCTCACCCTTCCCAATCTCCCCCCACCTCTTTTTTTTTTTTTTTTGCACAAGGCACCACATGGCTATTACTGTCTGACCAATTTACCTTATGTAACTACGATTGTTATGTTAATGAAAATGCACACAGCACCTTGCCTGTTCACACTTTACTATTGGAAAGGAACTGTTGTTAATTTAAATGGACTTCTAGAACTGATGTTTTTAAAAAAGTGAAAAAGGTTGCTCTCATTTATGAAACATGCCTTCTGAAGAAGTCTTGATAATAAATAAGACAAAAGCGCTAAAGTACTACAAGAGTTGTTGGTGTGATTTACTATTCTTTGAATGCTGTTATTGTCACGAAGTTCATTTCTTAGTTTATATACATACATGTATGTATAGATACACACACACACACACACACACACACACACACACACATATATATATATATATATATATATATATATATGTGTGTGTGTGTGTATGTACGTATAATAAAAATTCAGTCCACTTAAAAGGAACACATAACAAATTGCCAGTTATATAACATTTCTTATCTTCTGCTGCCATCTAGTGACTTTAAATGTATGTTTTTATTTAAAAAATTGAGAAAACCAGAACATCAGGAAACTTATAAAATAGAACAATCCAGATTATCTTTAACTTTTCAGATATTATAATTTTAATAAACTAACAAGACATGGTCATTCAAAGCAGGACTTCTATCGGATAGCAGACTGCCTGAGGTAGCAATGTAAATTACTCCATCAGCACTGCAATTAAAATGTCCATTGATTCATAGAACACCTGGACATTATAACTGTAATACTGCTGGAGTAATTTACATTGTTACCTGTTTATCTTGTGAAAGCTTTTATGCTGGAAGACCAATAGAAAACTTTTGGCAAAAATTATGAACACATTTTTGCAATGAAAACAAAAAATAAATATAATCCTTTATCCAAACACAACATTACTTGTTTGAATTTAAAAATAAAATTGTATTTAACGTATTGGAGCTAGTTTTGTTAGATATCAAAGGAGACAATTTTATTAGTCAACTGAAAAAGGAAGGAATTACAGTGGCAACTCAGGTAGGTAGCTAGCTGATAAAAAGTCGTGGTTTGAATCAGAAATATAGCTAGGTGTAATGTGCAAGATGTGAGAGCAGTATACACAGATAACATGATGATATGGCCCTCCAGGGAGCATTACTGCATTGGAGGAATTTTATTTTTTTTACGTTGTAGGGGGAGTGGCAGTGAACACCAGATGAGACAGTTCCAGCTCTGGTTTGAATAAGCAATTAATTCTCAATTAAAATCTTGAAATGTTAAAGATAATCTGGATTGCCTTTTTTCATTTTAACTTTCCTTATATTAGTTTCCTCGATTTTTACATTTTTTTAATAAATGGTGTTATATTTAAAGCCATAAGATTACAGTACAAGTTAAGAAATATTACATAACTTGTCTGTACAATTTATCATTTTATGCCAGTTTTGATTGGAGAAAGCAGTTGCATGAGTGAGTTATGCAAGAGGTTTCATCCTTGAATTTTATCTCAAGAAATCTGGGCTAATCTAGATGAAAATGCATATCAAACATTTTTTCTAGCACAGTGTTTTTCCATTTTGTTATTGTTTTACTGTTAATTTATATATGCAGAAATATCTATGAATAATACACATGCTTTTGCACACACACACACACACACACACACACACACACACACACATATGTAGTATAAAAAATGCACGTATAGTGAATGACATGATGACATGAAAACACACATACACATCCACAAAAGGCAGAGCTGGACACACAAATAGCATGAAGTATGAGTGATGCAGTACTGCTCAAAATTATGCTCCAGAAAATCTGGTTAGGAGGCGAGTTTCATAGGCAAGAGAATTGCTCTACTCTCTTCTTTCCCATGTTATAAACAGTGAATTGTTAGTAATTGGTAAAAAGCCTTAGTTTGAAACTACTGCAATCAAGATACATGGCAATTTTTAAGCTTGTAGGTGCTTAAACAAAAGCTAAAAATAATCAAAGCAGTATTCTATGCAGATGAGGAGAAGGAACAACAAGATGTTGTGAAGGTATCGACAAATCAAGTTTTAGTAATTGTGGAAAGCACTGGAAAAACATTTAGTACTAGCTGCGGTGGTGCAGCGGTAGCGTTGTCACCTCACAGCAAGAGGTTCTCCCGTTCGATTCTTGGCTGGAGCGCTTTCTGTGTGGAGTCTGCATGTCATCCCCGCGGTCGAGTGGCGTTCAAAAGACATGCATGAATGGGTGTGCCTTCTTTGAAGGTTGGGCATCGAACTGGCACCTTGGCACTGTGAAAATCTACTGCCAATCATTAGCGGACTGGAGTTCTGCTGTGGCGATCCCTAACCGGGAAAAAGCTGAAAGAACAACAACTGGAAAAACATTTAAATTACTGATGGCGGAGATGTAAAAATAATTATACACTAACAGACTTTACTGCTTGGTTTGATATGAAACTAATGGATATTCAGCTGGCGGTCCTTTTTCACTCAGACCACCTTAAAGACTAAAAAAAAATTGCAGATTAAGAAAAGAGAACCTGTTGAATTATAATGAAGTGAACTTACAAATGTTGCAGACTAAACTGAAGGATAGGGAGGATTGTGGCAGGCAGGTGCAAGGATATAAGGCTTGCAGGTAATTTCAGAGTGGGAGGAGGTTAATAAATGTCTGGCATACATGTTTGAGAGGCTAGCTGAGTGGGCTGGCATCCCTAGAGAGAAGCTGGCATTTGATCCAGATCAGTGGGCGCATCTTTCACAACATACATGAACCAGGATGCGTCAGCCAGTGTGGCACACTGTTCCATGCTGAAAAACAAGGTGCTTTCCCTATTCCTGGCATCTGGGAAAGTACGGAAAGTGAAGGAAAATAGGGTCATCACTAAACATGTTTATGTACCAAAAACCAGGGTGAAAAGGTCGCTTTTCACCTCTCTGTCAAGGTTTGCAGACTTAACACATGGAGATTTATGCTCCTCTACCCAACGCAAATAGAAATCTCCTCTTGAGGTGCATCTGCATTCTTCTGTTCCTCTGAGGAAGCTTTGAACAAATAAACATTCTTCTTCAATATGGTTATCCTGGTAACTCACAGAAGAACATAGCTGCTGACTCAGAAGACATGGCTCTGCAAAGAGTGTAGCAATTAAACATTTAGAGTTATTTCACTATTTAAGTGAATGATACATGGGTTCATAGATTAGTACTAGACTAACTGCCCTTGCAGGCTGTTTGAAGTCTAGCCAATTATTCCATTCAGTGCTTAAAATTAACCTGACCTATTGGACTTTAGATTCACCTGACCATTTCCAAGATCTATATAAACTACTGTAGTGATAATTACTAGAATTATTAATTCTGAGCTGAATTTATTTGCCAGTAGTTGGCTATATCTTCAGCTTCGGAATCTTCAGCTTCGGAATTGTTAACATCATTCACTATCAGTTCTTTGAATTGTTATGTTTTGCTGCTGAGATTATGAACACAATTAAAAAGGCCTTAAGATTGTCCTTTGCTTGGGTGGTTATTTTTGCCACAAACTTGGCTTTGGTAGATTTAATTAAAAACCTGAGTTACTTGTTTAATTTAATAATGATGGTTCTATCATTTTGTGTATTGCTCTTCTTAGTTTTAGCCAATAATCTCTTCCATTCATTGTAAAGCTTGTTGATATTAAAGTTCCAACAGTGTGGGCTGCTTTTATGGTATGCCCTTTGCTTACTTCAACCAGGTACAGCATCTGTGCAGCTGTTTACATGGTGGATAATTTACTCGGGCATGTTTCCACATACTTAATAGAATTAACTGGCTTTGGTGGGGATTTGAACCTTGCCAGTGTATCACTTAGGTAGTTTGCCCTGGAGACATTTTTAGATACAGGTGTGGAACTGGCCCCTAGACTCAATTTTATTTAGAAGGAGATGGCTTTATGGTCAGACCTAAAAAGTGACAAAGATATGCAAGGGACAGTGCCTAACATGTTATACCCTAGTGGGTACTTTGACTAACTGTGCTGGGACATTTGTACTGAAAAAGTGCAGAAATCATTGGAAGAGACAAACAAAGGGAGCCCATACTCAAGTTCTGTGGAAAGCATACCCTTGCCTACAGCTGCTCTAGCAGAGAGAAATTGAGAGAGCTTGATGGTCCAAAAAAGTAGGTAGCTGATCCTGGTTCATAGTCTCTCAATGTGTTCTAGGAAGCTGAGGGACTGGTCTAGCCATATACATAGATATCTAAAGGAAGTAGACTCAGTGGAATTATTGTCACAATCTGTGAAGTGAAGAAGTAAGGGGGACTTAGCTAGTCCTTTCTGGGTGCTAGACAACATGGGTTTTGACTTTTTTAGGGTTGAGTAACAATTCTTTTAGTTAATAAACATGTGAGGGGGTCCAGGTCCGCAATATAGGGGAGCCATAGGGACATTTGCTTCCCTGCAAAAAAAAAACAAAAACGTTTCTGCAGTGATATTCTATATACTACAGCATATGACTTTAAGCAGGTTCAGTGATAGTTTGCAATACTGCTGTAATCTAGATTTAATTTTTACTTAAAATGTATTGAGCTCTATTTAGTATCTTAGTAATTAAAATGTTCCATTTTTGTATACAGAGACAATTTGCTAGGTTTTACAATTTTTATAGTTCCCATTTTTGTAGGTCTCCAAGAGAAATAGTGCATATAAAATAAAAGCTGTTAATTCTCTTGTGTAGAATTACTTATATGTCTACAAGTAATGGAAAAAGTACAGCTGTGTAAGTAACCTGACCGTAGCAGTAGATGTTCACATTATCACTGCTGCAGTAGCCCAAGCTGTATGAGTTACACCCTGCACAGGATATTAATAGCTGGCCAGCTACCAAAGCTTCTGGGCACTTTTCATATGCCCACCTGTAAGTCAGCTTATGCTGAGCTGACTGAAACACAGGTTTGAGTGTCAAGCCCTTCATTAATTTATTTGTATCTTATTTTCAAATTAATTGCTTGTGACATAGAATCTGTAGCACCTGACTACATGATTATGGTAGAACTTGCTTACTATACGTTGCTCCTATTGATATTCTGGATTTTTGCTTTCAGTGTTGTGTTATATTGTAATACTGTATTTAAATTATTTGTCTTGGAGCTTTTCTCCCTGGGGCTCCACTGAAAATGGGCTCGCTCTTGCCCAGTGGACTTTCCCAGTAAACAAATGTCAATAAATAAATAAATAATATTATAAGAATACCTTTTCTTTACAAAACTTATACAAAGCTTTCCCATTCATGACAGAAGGAGTGGGGTTAGCAACAGTAATCTGTTCAGCAGAAGCAGGTTTAGATAGAGAGATCACTTCTGGGTCTGCTTTAGTACAAGAAAAATAAATAGGAGTCTGAGAGCCCTGTTTAACCTGTCAGACTCACTAGGGGCAGGAGACTGACTATCTGGTCAACTAGACACAGTGAAAAAAACATTCTCTGAAGCAGGCAATACAGGATTAACAGCTGCTATATTAAGCATATCCAACTGTAACAAAACATAATACATTATACTCCGGGGGGGGGGGTCTCATGCAGACCAGCGACTGGTGTATTAGTCACAGTCTTAAACTGAATGCAAAGAAATGTATCATAATTCCCTTCAGCACAAACAATATCCCCTCACATTATCAAATCAACAGCAATACCCTAAGTACCCACGAAGTGGTAAGGGCCATGGCATCACAAGCTGACTGCAACCTTAACTTTGACCACCATGTGTCTACTGTAGTAAGGAAGGCTTTCTATGTAGCACACTTAATTAGTAAAGGCATCACCTCAAGAGCAAAAGAGGTTATAACCCCTCTATATTTGGCAATAATCCAGCCCATAATTGAGTATAACGCCCATTCGGCAAGCACTATATAAAGCACATGAAGCAACTGGAGAGACCTTAAAGGTTTCTAACAAAGAAGATCAAGGGGCTCCAGCATGAGCCATACACAGAGTAAAGTCCCTGTCACTATACTCTGTATCATATAAACTTCTTAGGGGAGACTTATGCCTGGCCTACAGAGTAATCCAAGTCCCAAACCTAATGAACCTGCTGCATATCCGTAAATCAAACAGAACTAGGGCTACCCATTCCAGGGACCTAAATATGGCTTGTGACTTAAATAGGACACTCTGGAGGAGCAGATTTATCTCTCATGTCTTTGGAACAAGCTACCAATTCATGGGAAACAGAGCACCTCTATGATACTGTTCAGTAGGAACCTGTACAATTGGATGGGGCACCATAAATTTTACTGGAAATAGCACCCACAACCCTCCTGGACATTGGCACTCATCACTAAATGCAGTCTTGGGTATTGACTAGCATTTTCATGTTATTACATTGGGATGAAATGGCTAGGTTTAAAATGACCTCCTAGTCGATAGCCTAATAATCTTCTTATGATCCTATGATTTTCATTGCCTTAGGAATTTCATTTTGTTCCTACTGAAAAAAAAAACACTTTCATCTTAGATAAAAGTCAGAAAAAGATAAATCTTCAAAAGACAACTGTGAAAGAATACCTTTTCCAAAATTATAATGTTCAGATAAGGAAGAAATTCCTTAAGTACAACAACCAATCCCCCCCCCCCCCAACAATGCCTGCTCTTCTGACGAAAAATCTATGTCAGAAAGAGCTAGAACTCTCTTTTTCTTGCCTGAACAACAAGAAGGCAAAGAAAAAATACCAGCAAATCGTCCCTGTCCATAGAAATAGAAACAGGAGGCTGGAAGATTTTCTCAATATGCTCCATTTTTCTGGGAATCTACCTGGAAAATTACAACTTCTAGAAGTCATACTAATCCCTGATACAGGCTCCCTATCCCTAGTAAATGAAGATCCTTCACCTGCTTATTTCCCTGAGATGGATATAAGTGGTTCTCCCTTGATTGCCAAGGACATCCCTACAGCCAGAGAGGACATGGCTATCCCCATCTTTGTTGGCTACATATGATCTACCAAGAGGACCAGGAGCAAAGTGGTCTGAGGAACAAGGAGACACTTCAGCAGCTGAGGCAAAACAGGAGCTGGCCTGACTCTCAAGTCTACCAGACGAGTTACTTGTTCTTGTGTCCAGAGGAAGGTAAAACTGCAGACACTGATGGATCCCGTACGTTTAAGATGAAAAAGAGACCTTAATAGTGGAGCCTGGATGAGTTGGTAAAAGTTATGGTAGAGAACTAATATGGTTCAAGGGTAGTAAACCACTGACAGTCTTCCCCAAAACACAAATAAACAAAACCTGATTACAATTTTAATCAAAAAATTTTTTTTCACATAAAAGGTTTACATAAGCATTTACATTTCATGTCCCATAGAAATGCAACGACAGTCATAAAACATCAGGTTTCTTAGTTAGACATAATAATTTAGACAGACAAAAACATATTTTCCTTAGAACTATTTTTAGTGGAAGGTTTTCCCCAAATGGGGTTCTGCCCAGCCTTAAAGCTAACTGACACTCCAAGGGAGTGTTCTTTGGTAGTAAAAAGGTTCAGAAGAGATTTGTATTGTGTATTTTTATGGAGGTTTTCTCAAGCTCCAGACAGTTAGCATGTGTGGAAGGTACCTAAAAGTTTTGAAAGCAGTCATACGAAGGTAGGATCCAAACAGCTAAGCAAAATGCAACAATTACCAGTATGGTGGACATACAGATACCAAAACAGAAAGGAGAACAGCACCTATTGAAAAGAGTAGGGGGTCCTTTATTTAACACAGCATAAAAAACATTGACATATTTATAAAATGTCCACATTTACAAGTACAAATATACACATTTCTATTTTTTTACTACTTGTTATTTTTCTTATAACATCCTCATTGTTATTCTTACATAAATGACCCTTCACTCCTTCTTCCACAACTATAATCTGAGTCTTTCCCAATATATCTGCCAGTCCATTTCCCATTAAACAGAATTTTCATTCCAAATAACCAATAGTAAATAAAATACAATTTTATCTATTCTTCTTATATATTCTTTCTTATTATTCTTATAATATCCATACATAATGATATTCATACCTATATTGTTTATGTCATTAATATTCTCAAAATAATTCATACTTTTTCAGAGTTTCACTCCTCTTTTACATGTCAAAAAAATGTTCTGTTGTCTCTTCCTCCCCACAAAAATAACTGTACTTTCAACTTTATTTTTATATGGCATATCCCCCTTTACTGGTAACTTATTAGGAAGTCGTGACACTCTGCCATCTTGGTGCACCACTTTTTTCTTACAGCAATTCCTTTAATCACTTCTCCTGGTAAACATTCCCATGAATTTACATAATGATATTGTTTTATCACATTATTATACCTCATCCTTGTATCTTTCTCTATGTAATCAATTTTTATTTTCCATGATAGCATTCATTTACATATTGTTTTTCGTATTCTCATCACCTCCCAGGATGTTTTGTAATTATATTTACACATTCTCATTACTAAATTCTCATTCTCTTCCTTTACCCACTTTAATACTCTATACAAGTTTAAAGGAGCAGGATAAACAGATGAATTTAGCAATCACAATCCCCCTTCATCTATACTCATATACAACACACCTCTTTTCACTGGGTTTAATTTTGAACCCCATATGAAAAGAAAACTCCAAATGCACAATTTCCTTTTCATAGTTTTATGGGGTCATATAAGCATTTGACATACATGCTATTTTCCCTATTTGTACAGATTTCACTAGACAAACGTTTTCCTGAATGATAATCTATACTTCCCCCACAGAAGGCATATTTCTTTTATTAGACACTCCCATTGCATCACAAGTACATCATTTTCTCCATTACCTACTCCGTACTTTTCCAAAACATCCCACAAAGTATCATATTCTCCTGTATAAAATGCTTGGCTAATATCACCTACCATAGGTTTCACATCCTCCTTTTTCCTTAGATCATCCAATGTTTCTTTCACAACCAATAGCAATTCTTGACATCCCTTCCCTTTTATGCCATATTTACTTTCTTCTATAATATCTCTTGTCCTTCCTTCCATTCTTGTCTGTATTGTTTTCATTAAAAAAAATCATCTGTGTTACTTCTTGTGATGGGTCTCCAATTTTTTATTTCATTTTTCTCCTTTTTTATCCAGATAAATTTTAATATCCTACTACATAACTCTTCATAAACAAACCATTCCTTCAACCATTCATTCAGCACATTTAAAAATATTCTCTTCCTCAATCAATTAATTTCATGTACTTTCCATACCCTATACCATCTGGGTCAGATACTGAATCAAAATTTACTTTCTTAAGTACTTCATCCAATTCACTAAGAATAATTTCTTTTTCAAATTCTTCCATAACTCATTACTTTCCACTGACTCCAATTTTCCATCTTTTTACTTTTATACATGTTTACCATCTGCGGTGGTTCAGTGGTAGCGTTGTTGCCTCACAGCAACAGGTTCTCCTGTTTGATTCTCATCTGGAGTGTGGGGAGTGCCTTCTGTGTGGAGGCTGTATGCCCACCCCACGGTTGGGTGGGCATTTGAAAGACATGCGTAAATGGACGTGCCTTCATTGAAGGTTGAACGTCGAGCTGGCACCTCAGCGTTTGTCAAAATCTACTGCCAATCATTAGCGGACCGGAGTTCTGCTGTGGTGACCCCTAACCGGGAAAAGCCGAAAGACAACAACAACAACATGTTTTCCACATGCTGTATTAAAATACTCAGTTTGATCATGTATTCTTCTTACCCCTCCTTTTATATTTTTCATTTCCCTCATTAGACTAATATCATTCTTTACAATTTTCCCCAAATATGCAGATGCCTCCTCCCCTCTCTCATAAATAATATCTCTGACTACACAGAAATGCTTTTTTTTCTCATTTTATTTTGTATATTTCTTTTTTCATATCATAACATGTGCTTGTATTGTTCTCTAAATTCTCTTAACACATTTCTATAAATTTCCCATACATCACTTTTTCTTCCTTTCTTACATCATCCTGCCATTGGGGAAAAACACTCAGACAATTTTTATCGATGTCCTTCATGGTTATATGATCTTTCCATAAATGCAATACTATCCACTATCCAGTCTCATTCCATAACTTCTCATTTATTCCTTTTATTCCCTCAACTATTTTAATATATTCCATTTCTTCAATCACCTTCATCCATATTGCTAAATGGTCTGAAAAATCCATTGGAGGGTGGCCTAATGGTTAAGGTGTTTGCCTTACAAACACAAGGTGCAGAGTTTGAGTCTCACAAGGGATATTTGGCTAGGCTTAAAATGGCTCGCAAGGGCAGTTAGCTTAGTACTAACCTATGAACTATGAACTATGAACCATCTGCTACCCCTAAGCTTTATTTATTTATTTATTTTACATTTGTTAACCGGGAAAGATCCAACTGGACCAGGTCCATTTTCAGTGGATGCCCGGGGAGAAAAGCTCCATGTTTGACAAGAAGAATAACAAGAAAAAATAAACAAAAAAATAAGCAATACAGTAAACTGTAGGACAAGTAAATAATAAGCAAAAAATACATATGAAAGAATCTAGCACAATACTTCATATAGGGTTACATGACAATAGCAGTATCTTAGAATATCTGTAGACAAAATATTACAAGAGAAGGTAGAGACTACATTTGTTATTAATAGATTGTTTACATTTTCCAGTAAGTGTGCTGAGAAAGAGGTAAAAGGTAAAATAAAAAAAAAAGAATTAGACTGAGGTACAAGTGACCTGACCCATAAGTTCAATAACTTTTGTTCCACACAACAAATTTACCACATTATATCACTTCCTGTATTTTGTTTTACATATTTCCCACACTTTTGAAATCTTTGCCTTCAATTACAATTAAAATCCCTTGTAATTATAATGTTCATGTTAATCACCACATAGTTTAACATCTGATGAAACATTCCCTCTTTCTTCGCTAGTTACATATGCACATAATGCTACAAATCTATAAACATGTTCTCTCTACCTCACTTCCACATTTAACCTTCCCATTCATCCTTACCAATGTTATATCTAGAATTTTCAGTTTTTTATATAACACAGCCACTATAGAGCAACTTTCACTTCCTAAATTCTGTATTATAGTCCCACCCAACAATTTTAATGTTTGCAGCCTTTCTTCACTTGTCAGGAATGATTATCATATTTGGTATACTGTTGCAGTATCCTCTCCTTCTTACAATCAAATAATATTGTTCACAGTTACTGAAAGTTCTCTAAAATTGTTGCTTTTCCTTCTTATAAGTTAATGGAAATATTTTTAAATTTTCATTTTTTTCTTTTTCCAAATTGAATATTTTCCTAGGTTTATGTACAAACAATTCCTGAACATCAAAATCAGATTTTTCACAGGCTAGAACTGCAAAAAAATATTAGTGTCAAACCCTTCTCCTGACATTTCTTCCTGTATGCAGTCTGTCTCCTTTTCCACCTCTGTATTCTTTCTTCATCTAGTCACCCTGTCTCCCAGCCTCTTCTTGGCCTTCATTTATGTTTTCATCCATTTCTCCTTCTTTTTTCATTATTTACTGTTTGCTCTTGACAATTCACTTAAAAGTGTCCATTTTTTTACATGATCCAAATACACTCTGGCTAGGCTTATAAATGCCCTAGGGCAGATAGCCTAGTATCTACCTATGAACCTATCTGCAAACACCTTCTTGCTGTATGTCCTTTCTCCCCACACTGGTTACATTGAAGCTTGTCACAATTCTAAATTAAATTACAACAATCACCACAAAAGAAACGTGATTTGGTTTGACCAACATATCCTAATGTCCTTCTATGACCAGGCACAAAACTAACACCTAGAAAATGTTCCACCCTGTTTTTTTTTCACATTTCAAAACAGCTTCCAGCCTCCATTCTCCATTCCATAAGCGTGTCACATCTCCAACTTTTACAATGTTATCAACATTTTCACACAAACCTTGCATGCATATTTATCATCATCCTCTTCCAGTTCCACAGTTCTAAACTACAAATTTGTTTTACATTTAAGTTACTATCAGAAAACAAACAATTGGTCCATGAATACATGTCCTTTTTGTTGCACAGTTCCAGAAATTGTATCATCAGTCCATCCATGTAAAACCTTAAGTCACAAAGTCTCTGTCTCAATATGTATAAAAGACAAAATTCCTTCAGCTTTAAAACCCACAGCAGTTACCAGATTGTCCATACCTAATATCTGTCTATTACAGTGTCATTCTTTGCTTTTATTCTCACAGTTGATCTTCTCTTTCTTCTAAAAACAGTGTTACTTGCAGTTTGTTGCTGCTCTCCTTTTTCGCCTGCTATCACTGCTGCATATGTTTTAGTTACTACATTTTATGTTGCCTCAAAACCAGACACCTTCTCAGTTTGTTGCTGCTTTCCACTTTTACTTTCTGTCAATGCTGCATAAGTTTTAACTGCCTCATTCTCTGCTGCCATATCACCTGGTTCCTTCTCCACATTACTATCTTGAGCACTTCTGAAAAAAGTTATCTCTTACCTTGTGACCTGGATCATCCTGCTAAATTATTTTTAACAGATCATCATCTGTGATCCCTCATAATGACAGTTCTGTTACCTACACCACTTCAACAGACTCACTTACTTCCTTCTCCATTCAGACAGCTAAATGCTGCTCATTTAACATCCACCACACAGAATTTTTTGTTTACATTTTGATGCTCCATATTGAGGTAATTTTTCTCCAAATTCTCATTTTCCACCTCCAAACTCTCCATAGATTTTCTATCTTCAAACATACTGCTGCTTCCTTTAGGCCTCTTCCTTGCTGCTGCAGGAGCCATCCAGTGCCATCTAGCAGCTCCAAAGATTAGTGATCTTTTATTTGTATACAAAAAATAACTCTTACTTACCAAATATTTACATATGTGCAAATATATAAATATACAAATATGTTTACATATATTCATAATTTCCTTTGCAATCATGCTAAATTTTCATCTCTATTAGACCTTCACTCCTTTCTCCATAACCACCACTGAATTTTTCTTAATATTGTTGCTAGATTCCATTTACAATTAAACATAATTTCATTTATTCTTTAATTCATATAACCCATATAACATAAAATAACTTTTTATCTACTCTTTTAACATATTATTTACTTCTATTCTATATCCATATTTAATAATATACATGTTTATTTACTTTTTATATCTTAAAAATATTCTTTACATAGTCTTTTTTACTCTTTTAAATTTCAAAAACACATGTTCTGTAGTGTCTTCTTCTTGCCAATGTAAATATAGTTGATCACTTTTCCTTATGTATGGCTTATAACTTTTTATGGCAATTTATCTATTACCAGTCTCCCCAAAAAACTCTTGACATTCTACTTTCTGATTACACCATTTGCTTCTTATTTTTATAGCTTTAATTGTTTTAGCTGTTAAATTTTCCATGATTTTACATAGTAATGTTTTATCATTACATTCTTATACCATACTTTTCTTTCTGTTTCTATATCATCAGTTTTTATTTTCCACAAAAACATTTTTTCTTGGTAACATTTATTTTTTTCATTTATACACTACTTTTCTCTTTTACTCTTTTTTACCATAACCTAAAATTTATCATACTTATATTTATACAGTTTTACTACTCTCTCTCATATTTCTTCATTTATCCACTTTAGCACTTTGTATAAATTTAATGAAGCAGCGTATTTCACTGAGTTAATTAGCCCTAAACCTCCTCCTTTATTTATATACAAAACTCCTTTTTACTGGTCTTAATCTAGAACCTCATTTAAATGAAAAAAAATATCTGCAATAATTTATTTTTGAATGCTGTTGGCAACATAAATACACTTGCTAAGTAGGCTATTTTGTCCACCAGTACTGAATTTATCAAATATGCCTTTTGTCTAAATGATAATTTGTATGCTCTCCAGAAAAAGACATGTTTGCTTTATTTCTTCTATATTTTTTTTCCGGTTGACTACTGCTTATATCTATTCCCATATTTTATACCTAACACATACATTTCATTCATTGTAAAATATATACCCCGATCTTTGCTACATCACCCAAACATTTTCTTTTCTCTTTATTTAAAGCCACCCATATCATCTGAGGCACTCATTTGTGTAAATTAATTTTATCAAAATGTAGTTTTTTGCAATGATTATAATGTCGTCTGCATATGTTAGCAGAACTGGAATTCTGAACCCTTCAGGTGTTATATATCCACCCTCCTTCATTTTGTAATTTATTTCACATACTATTATATTCAGAAGTAATGAAAAGAGTATACAACACATTGGACATCCCTGTCTTACGCCACTCTTCATATGTACCTCTTGGCCTAACCAACCTTTTACAAGTATTTTTACTTTAGTATGACTATATGCTGAGATACATAATTTCCTAACTTTCTGACTTACATTACTTTCTTTCATTATTACCCATAAGATTTTATGTCCAATTGTGTCAAATGGCTTAAGTTCGCTTATGATTTTTACTTTCATGTTCAAATAATAAATAGAACAAAAGTGCTAAATTGGTTGTTCCATGGTTTTCATGGCCTTGGTAGCGGCATTTTTAGCAATATTTATGTCTTTCTTTGTAGTAGTGTTTTTTTTCAGATTTATACATAAAATCTTAATTTAACCATTCATTCAAAATCTTTAAAAAACATTTTTTGCCAGTCCCTTAAAATGTTATACATTTCATACCCTATTCCATCTGAGCCTGCAGCCAAATCTATATTTAAATGTCTAATACTTTATCTAGCTTATTTAAAGAAATGTCCTTTTCTAATTCTTAATTCTCATTTTCTGTTAACATTTTTTACTTTTCATGTTTTTTCACTACCTTCCTTTTTTGTTTAAATATTTCTTGTATATATTGCACTACACTATTCATAATCATTTCCCAAGTTCTTTATATTCCTCCTTTTACATTTTTTATTTCTCTCATTACACTACCATCTTCCTTTATTAATCTGCCACCTTCCTTTATTAATATAAATCTAATTAAACTTGATACCTCTTCTCTTTCTCCTTGTAAGAAATATATTTGCTTATATAACAGTTCTAGTGTTTTTTCTTGAGTTCTTTCATACAGTTCCTTTTATTTTCCAAAGTACTTTCTATCATTGTATTCTAAATTTTCCCAAGCACCATTATATGTTTTTATTTTCTCTCCATTTTCTCACATCATATTGCCACTATTAATAACATTTATTTATTTACACCATTTTTATAACATGTTCTCATAGTAATATATTTCTATATCTGTATTACTAATCTCTTTCCTTTTTCATTCCATGCTTTCTCATTTATCTTTTTATTGCTTAGCCTATTTTTATATATTCCTTGTTTCCTTAGCCTAGTTTTATATATTCCTTGTTTTCTTTTATCTCTAACTATATTGCAAGATAATCAGAAATTCCTGTTTCAACTACTTATCCTTCTCCTATAACTAAACCTTATGAAACCATAAAATAATCTATTTCAGTTCTATTCATATCCCTTTTGTAAGTCCATGAATTTTTGTCTCAAAGTTTTAACTTACCCCAACTCGTAGCTTCTAACATTTTTCTTATATCATTTCCTTTTTTTACACTTTACATAATTAAAGTCTCCTGTCATTATAATATTCATATTTATTACCACACATTCTAAAATTGATGAAATAAGTGTTCCCTTTATTTACAGTTAGTATAAGCATATAATGTTATAATTCTGCATACTTGTTCTTTCCATTTTAAATCTACAGTGGTTAATCTTCCCGCTTTTGCTTAAGTCACATCTAATCTGTATTTTTACAGAATATTGCTACTACAGAACATCTCTCATTCCCCAAATTCCAAATTATCTTTCCGCCCCATAGTTTCTCTGTTTGTAATCTTTCTTCATTTGTTAAAAGTCTTGTCTTCTAAAATAATTACATCTACATCACATGTATTACACCACTGCAAAATTCATATTCTACTTACTATAGTACTACTATTCACATTTATAGAAAGTACTGTAAAAGCTTCAGTCTCCCTTTTCCTTAGATTCATAGTTTCATAAGTTCATAGCTAATTGCTAGTTTAGCCTTCTGAACTGGCCACTGTAGACCTAACTCATTTCCTTTCCAAAGGTGAGAATCAAACACTGTATCTTGTGTTTGTGAGTCACCTTGACCATTATACCAAGTCCAAAACATTAGCTGTATATATTTTATTTCATCCATTTCCTTTCCTTTTTCTTTTGTACTTATCCCTTTACATTTTCTTTGTCTATCTTTTACCAACATAATTCTTTTTTTCCCTTTTACTACCTTCCAGTTATGTCTTTTTCACCATTTATTTTAGAACCTTCGTCTATATCCTCTATTTTTCTCATCTAATTTTAGTTATGTTTCTACTACATCTAACATTTCTTCTCTTTCTTTTTCTTTTTCAGTACTGTTATTTTCATTTTTGCAATCCATCCATAAATGTCCAATTTTGTTACATTTACAACATTTCAATTCACATTTTTGTATCACGTTCCATTTTCCCATAAATATAAAATTTTCTTTTGCCACAATTATCAGATGTCCTTTTTCACAAAAAACATGTTTTGGGTTTTCCCCAGTATTTTACAACACCCCATATTCCCCTCCATATTTATCATGCTTGCTATATATATATTTTTTTCTGTTTCTACTTTTAACACCATATTGCATTCTCAGGCACTAGTCCATAAACCCCTTTTGTCATAAGCTTTTGCAGTATCCAGTACTTCTTTACATAAAGCTTTCAAATGTTCTTTCAAAGTCTCTCCTACATCTGTTTGAAATTGTACATGAATCTTCTTTTTTGTTTTCCTGTTAAATGCATTTTTCACATAAAGACTCCATGGGTTACAGTCTCTTTTTTGATATTCTCCAAGAAACTTTTCCACTGAAAAAAAAAACAGTCTCAAATATAATGTCACAAAATGTCTCTTTGTTAATAAGAATAAATGCTCTTACCACATGCCTTTACACCCAGAGGAGCTATTAAATTGTCTCACAATTCATACCTGTCTATTTGTCTTCTTTACTTTAAAACCTTACCTCGTACTTCCGTTTTTCAATTTCTTCTGCCTTTTCAACTACTCCACTTGTGCCTTCTTTTACTATTATTCATGACTGTCCCTGCATTCACCTTTTGTATTTTCTCCATAATGTACCCCAGGAAACATCTCCTTCATTTTATGGCTAACTCTGCATTGCAATTTCTTTAAGTAAATCATCCCACAACCCTCACAACTGGGGGGTTGTAATTATACATCCATCATTTGTCAATTTATCATCATTAAACAGGTTTCTTTGAAACATTTCCTCAAAATCCTGCACGCATTGTCTGGACTCAGTATTTGCTTTCTCCTTCCTTTCTTTCACAACTCCATCATCTCCTACTCTCTCCATCTACTTCCCTGTTTCTTGCTGATACCCTGGCCAAATTTCCCTGGTAGTATAAATATCACCTGGGGTCTCCCCTGAAAAGAGGCTACTAGGCTTATGGTACTAACGGAGTCAGCAAAGCATAAATACATAAACTGGTCTTTAGGGACATATTTGCAGTATGGAGATCTATGTAAAATGGTTTACACATCAAAACTCACACTTTAGAAATTCTTATTCTTGAACTGTCCATTACCAAGTGAAAAAATGATTTCTAGGAAAGCTACTCGAGTCTACAAGCCCCAGTTAAAGAACAGGCTAGAACTGCTTTATAAAAGTGAATGTAATAGTCTAAAATACTTGAAATTTGTTAAACAATGGTGGGGGGGGGGGGCAGAGCTTTACAGGATACCCAAATTACAAATTTCTGTCCACTTTTGAAGATATGATTTCCTTATGGTGGAGCTAAGCCTCCTTGAAACTGTTCAAAACTTTAGTGCAAAATAAATGATTCTGAGAAATAATAACCCTATGCTAGAAGTTAACAGGTTCTAGAACTTGTAATCTTGGTGAAGTACATTGGAGTTTAAAGTGTCTTGTGTAGTTGTAACTTCCAATGTGGATGAGTAATAAGCAGCACCAAAGGACAACACTGGTCATCTTGGCCAAGATAAAATCATCTTGGCCAAGATAAAAGTAAGACAATCAGACATGCCTTGTCCTATTTTGCTTTTAGATGGAATTTCTGAATAAGTATAGTGGGACAAAAGATACACATCGGGTCCTGGGTCCAAGGAATATGAAAAGCTTCCTGCTTCTAAACAGCATGGTCCCAAAGGAGGGAGCAAAAAGGATGGTATCTGCTTGTTCAAGTGAGAAATAAGTGACTTCTTTCCTAAATGATCTGCAAGAAAACCACAAATTTTATAAGGGACAAACCAAAAATAAGAAGTAAAAATCTATTAATTCTGCAAAAATCTGGACAGTTAAGAGGTATAGTTCAGCCAGGGCTGTCTGAGTTTGCCACCCTTCCCCCTCACAAAATCATGGTCGAATGGGTCCTCCCCCCCTGCAGCTATTCCAATGTCCCATTACTTGGCTATTTCACCCCATTTACCATAAACACTGTAATGTGCATACTGCTTTACTTCTACAATGATTTGGATTTCATTTAAAAGTTTTATTTTACATTTTACAGCACAAACACTAATAGACATCTTCTAAACAAAGCAATGCAGTTTCACAATGAAAATAGACTTAGCATTAAAACTTCTCTGTCCTTGAAACTCACATTCATTGAAACAGCATTAAAACCCACATTCAAAGAAAATACATCTGGCCAGTGGCAGATAAAGATTAACTTTGGGCTGTTTTCAAATCACAGGCCCCTTGCACAGGAAACATACATGCGTTCTTTGATACACCTTCCTGATTGTATTAAATTGTATTCCTTGTATAATACAGTACAGTTGTTAGATGGCATTTTAAATGTATTGTTTTGAACATTTTTCCAGTAAACAATGAAACAAAATGCATGCACCAATAATAACAAAACTGCCCAGTTCAGAACATTTCCATCATAAAAGTCTACTCAAACTTCTACAATCCACCAGTATCAGTAAATATGCACAATCTCTGCAGAAGTAAAAGTCATCTAAATAGGTCCACATTAAAGAGATCACTAACTAATGAAGAGTTTGCTGCTAGCAAACAACTTTATATTTCATTGTTTCATCTACCTACCAAGCCTGTTGCCCTTGAGGAATAAATCGCCTATGTTACATTAAAAAATGATAAGCTAGTAATATTGCAATAAAGAATGGATGACAAACTGATAACAGGTTCATTGTTACTAGGTATCTCCACCAAAGAGGACATTCTCAGGACTGCAGCATCCACCCCCTTTAAAAGTACAGCACAGTACAGTATCAGCAATGCATCTCTATATTGTGGGAGTTGAATCCACAGCCTTCTGCATCAAAAGCAAGTACACTTCCTGTTGTGCTATTAATAATGCAAGCAGACTCAGCATAAGCAGCAATAAACTTTTTTCAAGCTCTCAGCTCTTTGTAAAATTCACTCGACACTCAACTGTATCTCTAAACTTTGAAGCACAAGAAATCTGGAAAAAGCCAACATTTATTGGGGGGGAGCAAAAGCCTCAAAACTAGGGACACATTTTAAACATTGCTTGCATAATCTTGGAAAGTTTCTAGAATAAAATGCTGTGTTACTACCATGCATTTCACTGCCAAGTATTGAACCCAGGACCATGTGCACTACAGTCAGAGCAACATACCACTATGCCAAATCAGCTGTTTCATGAAAGACAGGTAGACTGAAACTTAAATGGCTATCATTTAGTGAATTCAGTTCTCACCATAGCACTCAACCTCTTAGCACAAAACACAGACAAAGCCAATAATGGGGGAATACAGCTCCCAAACATATTCAGTGAATTCAGTTCTCACCATAGCTCTCAACTTGTTAGCACAAAAAACCTGGACAAAGCCAATAATGGGGGAATATAGCCTCAAAAATAGGAACAAATTTCAAATATTGATCTTATAAACAGAAAATTGCTAGAAAAAATGTTTTGTGTTACCATGTACTTTCTGAAGAATATTAAGTCTAAGATTCAAATGCCTGTCATTATTTAGTGAATTCAAAATCCAGAAAACCACAAATTTTACAAGAACTAAAATATGAGGCAAAAATTTCACAAGTGGTGGTGGGTAGGGAATTCAAACTCTTAGGTATATTTCCTGATCCTTTCTAGTCATTGGTATATCTAACTGGAGCAAAACACACACACACACACACACTGATCTAGAATTGAGCAAGGAAGAAACCAGCTCCAGGAACCACAGAAAAGTATGGATAAAATATTTTTACTAAATCACAATGAGCTTCCAAGCTTTTGCCAAATACCTTTCCAAGTTGTATCACATAAGAACAAAATTTGACATCTGAAATACTATTTAATTAATTATTATTCACTTAATTCACTAACAGTTAATTAAATTAGTTGTAATAAAATGAAAAATAAAACAATAGATAAATATAAAAATATTAACACTGTACATATCCATTTAAAGTAAAATGTTTCATCTTTAATACTGGCTTTACACTATAAACTGCATTCAGTCCAGGGTTTTTGTCAGTTCTCAACTTATTATCCATTTATATTCCAAGTGTTCGGTTTTAGAAACCAAGTCATCTCTCCTCAAATTAAGCGAGACTTGTTGAAGTACCATAAACTTAAAAGAATGTGTCTCATCTGTTTCGCGTCTACATCATATAATCAAATACAAGAATATCGAAGGCTCACATGAGCGAATATTCACTTACTCGAAAACAGTATTGTGGGGGGCTGCACCCCCACACCACCTGCTAAATATATATTCCTACTCTGAGATCGCACTACAGTGAGAAAAGGGCAAAAATCTTGATTTTTCACTGTACCGCAAAAAAAATCATAAAATTTAATGAGTATGTGAATATTCACTTGTGTGAGTGTTCCATATTTACATTTTCAATGACGTGATACAGACCTTCTGTTTCATATATATGCTCATAAAGTGCATTACTATCAAGTTTCCTTCTTACTCCTAACAGATGATCACAAATTCCCTCTTTCAGTTTTCTATTTGTTTTTAAAGTGTAAAAGGCTGGACAGGTATTACAAACAGAAATATAAATTAGGTTCATATTATTTCAGTCAGAGTATAAATTACTCATATATTCACATTTAATAACTGGATGTACAAATATGCCAATGCTTTTTATGATTTTCTTAACTATATCTGTGTTTGTTACATGATAATGTTAATCTCATTTTCTTTTAACCAACATTTTTTTACTTAATCATTGTCCTTCTGAAAAAAATAGATTTCCTTGTACTCAGTCATGAAAACCTAACATGCATCGTGTCTTCTGTTAAACTAGTTTCATTATAACCTCAATTTTTTTTATTGAAAAGATTTTATTGAATTTTTGTAAAACAGGAATCTGAATTATTGTTACATAGGAAATTAAACCTATCTTATGGGTTAACAATACATATAACAATATAAAAAACATAAACCAAAAATATAAAATATTTACATAGGTGCGTAAGTTAAAGAGAACAGAGTTAAAATAAAATACATAAAAGATGTCTTCAAAGTATACTATATCACTATAACTTCTGTTCTTGAAAATTAATATGAGTCTTTCTATGTTGTAAAGCATCATCATCTGTGTTTAATTTAGCTGTTCATAGCATCTGTCCTTCAGTTATATCATTAGAAATAAGTCTCAGATGCATACTGAATCCATGTAAGAATGTACTTTTTTAGTGTCCTTCATATAAACTCTTGTGCTAAGTACACCATGAATCTCTTCTAATCTTGCATCTAAAAATCATGGTGTTTATTGAAATATGTTTTAAATTTTAGAGAACCTACACATTCTGTTATAAAATGTTAAGACCACATCTAAAACTAGTTCACTACTACTTCAAAGTATAAATAGATCATCCACAAACCTTTTGTAACAGAAAAGGGTTGGAATCTGAATATATATATATATATATATATATATATATATATATATATATATATATATATATATATATATATATATATATATATATATTCCTTTACCCACATTGTCAAAACAATATTGAAATAGATGTTTGTCACTGATGTATCCATAGCTACACCTTGCTTTTGCAGGTAAAACTTGCTCTCAAATAAAAGTGCGTTATTTATGAGTACTATTTTTAAACATTCATAAATTGCTTTTATCTCACTGTTGGTGAGATTACTATATAAATTAAGATATTGTCTCACATTTTCTATGCCACAATTGTTCAGAATTACTGTGAATAGCGAATCCACATCCAACATAACAAACACATAGTCTACCTGTCCATTAGCCTGATACCATTCATACAGCTGTTGTAAAAGATCATTACTATCATACAAATGGTTTGCTGAATATTTTAAAAATCCCTTCAGTGTATTCTCTAAGTAATACAGTACTGGTTCAGCTAGCCATCCTTTCACTGAAACAATTGGTCTCATTGGTGGACTGATCCTATCCTTATGTATTTTTGGGAGTGTCCATAGTAATGGGGGGTAAAGGGATGTTGTATATGAAAATAATTTAAGAGAGCCAAACTCCAAACTCAAATAATTATTCAAATGCATAATGTATATATAATTACTAATTTCCCTAATTATGTCATTTAAAGCAGTGTAAGTAATATTCTCAGACAGAAATTCAAATTGTGTCTTTCGGCTTTTCCCGGTTAGGGCTCGCCACAGCGGAACTCCGGTCCGCTAATGATTGGTAGTGGATTTTTACGTACCGGGTTACCAGCCCTGATGCACAACCTTCAACGAAGGCATGCCCCATTCATGTATGCCTCCACTCAGAAGACGCTCAGGTTGAGAATCGAACGGGACAACGTCTTGCTATGAGGTGACAATGCTACCGCAGCACGACCACCGCAGTGCTATATTCTCAGACAGAAATGTCAAAGTTTAAATTGTATATTCTGTATATAAGATTTATTCATTATAACTATACTGCCCCCTTTATCAGCTGGCTAATGCATAATTTCCTGATTAGACATTATAGACGTTTGAGCTTGTTTTTCATCATTCTTTAAATTATAAAACTTCTTATATTTATTATTTAAACAAGGTTTATACAAATCATTCTCACAAGCCTTTTCAAATCCTTGGATAATGCTATTACTATTAGGAACAAAAGTACTAGGCTTACAATTTTTTTGTTAATTTCTGTAGTTTCAGGAAATACAGTAGAAAGTCAATTATCCAAACTAATTGGGACCTAGGGTAACTGTTCAGATAATCAAACATAAATTGAACCAGATAAGAAACTTCTAAAATCTTGTTTTTTTCTGCATGCAGGGAATATACTTTTCAACCTACTCAAAAACTTTGGAAGGCTGTGTTTGGATAATTGTCGTTCAGATAATTGACTCTTTAATGTTTTAGCTTTAAAGTCAGTTGTCTCATAAATAGTCTCAATTCTGTTAAAAAGTCAGAGATATTTCCATGAGTTGCTGGTACAAAGTTTAGACTTTTGCTAAACCGAGAGTGTTCTGCTGCAGTCAAATTCTATTTAGGTAAGTTTACTACTGTATTATCTTCCGTTAGTACTTCATTTATCATTTGGATTTGCTGTGAGTCACCAGTCCCTGATCACCTCAACCTCATCTTCTTCCTCATTATCCTCATTTGCTTCTGCTTCACTTGTGTATTGGTAATGGCACATCCTGTAATAGCTCTGGACAATCCACAGGATCTAACATCAATGCAATATGCACATCTACATGTGTCTCTTTACTTCAGGGTAGTAATATATCATGTTCCATATCTGGCCAGAAAAAGATGTGCCCTCTCTTAATGTCATCACAAACCCTCTTAAGCTTCCTTATTTTAGTGACGATATTTCCAATCCAGCATCTCTTCATACATATTAACGGCTCTTGAATAATTAGAGTGATTGCCATTGCATCCTCTTATATGACTGTAATTAATTTTCCAATAATGTGATAAACCCTTCTAGATCTCCAGCTTTAGACTTATTTGGATTCATCTCTGAAAAAACATTGATGCAAATAATGGATTATCTCTGATAGCTAACATACTGGAAAGTCTTCTCCATAGTCATCAGCAGTTATTTGTTTTTGCTGCATTTATTGTTGTAAAACCTGATCTGGACCTAGAGAAGGAATCAAGCTTGTAGTGCTTTGTAAAGGTATGTTCAGAGAACTGAGTTGCTACTTCTAGAATCCAGCCCTTTCCAAAAAGAAGTAGACAAAGTCAATGCTTTGCTAGAATGAGACTGACCCTGCCTAGAATAGTTTTGTTGTGACGAGAAGATGAGAATAACAAAAGGTAATACCTTGAGACAACCACTTGAAAATAGTCTCTGTTTTGACACAAGTTGTCCCTTCTTCTTACCTTCAAAAGAAATGAACAACTGACTTGAAACATTTTGTTCTGTCAAGATTGTACCTGAGTTGTCTGTGGACATCCAAGGTATGGAGTATCCTTTTACCCTCATTTTAGAGTTTAAGAAAGAAAACAAGGAGTTGGATAGTCTGTTTTAAAATAAACTCATTTACCACTTCAAACATAAAAGAAGGACTTGTTCTCATAGAAACATTGTCTGTGTGGAAAATGAGATAATGGTTCATATTTATCTTAAGAGCTTGCAACTCAAGATACTGTTCTTGCAGAGGTCAGATCGATGAGTAAAACAGCCTTCCATGTTAATAACTTCAAGTCAGCCTGAGGAGCTGGTTCAAATGGAGCAAGTGTTAGCTTCTCTAACACAAAATTAAGATCCCAAGAAGGAACTACCAGTTTTCTTGAAGGTCTCTTATGCAAAACTCCTTTCATAAACATTTCACATGAGAATGCATTGGAAGAGGGAGATCCATGGGTAGACATCCTGAAATGGCCGACAAATGAACCTTGATGGAGGTATAAGAAAACCCACAGAACAGTAACTCACACGAATATTGTAAAACCAGTAAATACTAACCCTGAAAGGGTGCTGGTTATATCGCTGGTACCAATTAGAAAACCTTTTCCATTTGCTAAGATGCACTTTAATAGCAGCAGGCTTTCTTCACTCACTCAGTACTTGCTGCACATGTTCAGTAAACAGGTACCCAAGGAGAATTAAGACCCTATCATCCAGGCAGTCAGATGAAGTCGACTGGGTCAGGCAATCACCCCTGTTCTTGTGTTTGTAGATGCATTCTGTGAGGAAGCTTGTGGTAACTGCCCCTGGCCATTTCCAAAAGAATGGAGAACCACTGCTGCCTAGGCCAGAAGGGAGTCGCTACAATGATCTTGAGAGATTCCTTCTGGATATCAGTGGAAATGGTGGAAAAGCATACAGGGATACTCCTAGCGAAGGAAATGAAAAGGCATCTCTGTTCCAGGCCTTTTTGCAAGGAGTCCTGGGGCAGACATTTGCCAGCTGTATTTTCAGACACACACACACACACACACACACACACACACACACACACACACACACACACACACACACACACACACACAATACGATCGTGTTCCATTCATGAAGGTCTGCCTTTGTCCTACTCAGCTTGTCTGCCACACAATTTTGCTCTGGCAGGATGTAGAATACCTGTAATGTGATACTGTGCTGCAAAGCTATATCCTAAGCTAACATGGCTAGTCTACAAAAGGGGTATGACCTGGTTTCCCCCTTGCTTGTTGATGTACCATATGACTGTAGTATTGTCTGTAACAAACTAAAGAGGTCCAGGGGACCAAAGATGATTCAGAGAGTTGAGTGCCTTGTTTAGAGAAAGCATCTATTTTATATTTATATGCTTGTACCTGTTCTTAGTGAGAAAGACACCTTGCACATTTACCCTCCTGAAAATGGTCCCAAGCAAAGTCTGGAGCTTCAGTGGTGACTGTTTTGGAGCAGAAGGGGAGAATGGGAGACCTGGATTTAGGGATATTTGCTGCCTCTACCAAGTGATTTCTCTTCTGACAAATCCCAGAACTAGGATTTGAAAAGATAACAGGTGTTGGTGCTGGAACTAAAGAGACTTCAGGTATTATTTTTTATTTACCAGGGGTGGCCACAGTGGTGCAGCAGTTAGCGTTGCCGCCTCACAGCAAGAGGTTCTCAGGTTCGATCCTTCTGTGGAAGGTTAGGCATCGGGCTGGCAACTCAACACCGTAAAAAAACTCTACTGCCAATCATGAACGGACGGTGATCCACTGTGACAAGCCCTAACCAGGGAAAGCCGAAAGAAGAAGAAGGTTTACTTTTCTTTACTGGGATAGTCCGACTGGGTGGTAGCCCATTTTCAATGGAAGCTCAATTAAAAAAGCTCCAGAATAAGTACAGTTAATTGTTACAAAAAAAACACTTTTACAGAGAATAATATTTGGAGATTATACAATATGCGGAAGATTTTACAAAAAAAAAATTACAGAGAACAATAATTAGAAGGTTTTACAAAAAAAAAACAATACAAGTAAGAAGCTAGTAATTTAGTATTTTCCTAGAGACACAAGTTATAGAACATATAATACGATACTTTTTGAGTACAGAGGTCTACGTTTTGTGACATATAGTTGACAGAAGCTGAAAGTGTAATAAGTTGAGCCAGAGGATAGTAGTGTATAGCTGGATAGTTTAGATCTGCAGGTATATGATAAATCAACTGTGTGTATGAAGCAGTAGTTGTAAGTTGTAAGTTAAGTCTACTGTATGCGACATAGAGGGTTCTGAGGAAGGGGAGGCAAGCTTGAGGGGGATAGAAAGGAGACAGGGAAAAGGGGTAAACAGGAGAAGTGGGAAAAGTTGGGGGATAGTGGTGATTGTGAAGCTGGGAGAGAAGAAAGTTACAAGCACAGAAGGAAATAGGAGGGAGTGAGAAGAAAGAGAGGAGCAATCAATTAGGGTGAGTCTGGGCATGCAAAGGGAGAATAAGTAGAAATAAGTAGAGGTTGATGGCTAAGGAAGGAGGTTAGGGAAAGAATAGGTGGAAGTTGTCAACCAGGACAAGAACATGAACAGATCCAGTGGTTTCCTAGGTAGTCTTTCAGGAGTTTTTTGAAGTGGGATGTGTTGGGAATAGTTGTTATGGTCTGAGGGATGGAATTCCATTTTTTGGTGATGTAATTTGAATAGAGAGAGTCACCATCTCTATTGTGAGATTTGATTACGTGTAGGAGGGCTTTTGGTGGAGGATCGGAGGTTCTTCTTCTTATTATTGTAGGGTTGAAGCATGAGATGAAGGGCAGGAATTTTATCAAGTTGGCAGCTGAGTTGATGTATTAAGGAGAGTTCAGTGTATGTTAGTCGGTGGGGTAATTCTAGCCAATGCAGTTGCTGTAAGGCAGAACAGTGGTGTGTTCAGTGGGGAGAGTTGGTGGCAAGTCTTGCGATTTTATTGTAATAGGTTTCCAGTTTTGTTAGATCTGTCTTACTTAGGTTTGTATAGATGGGTGATGCATATAGGAGGGTGGAGAGAAGATGTGTTCTAGCTATATCTTGCCTTGTGTTATTTGTAAGAAAATGCTTAATTCTGTATAGAGAACCTAGTTTAATATGTGTGTTTTGATGGATTGTGGATTGAATTTTAGGTTATCAATAATAACACCTAATAATTCTGTGAGGGATACAGTTGATATTAAGGTGTTGTTGCATGAGTGTATTTTGAAAGGGGTACAGGGGCCATGTGGTTTAGTGGGGAGAAAGAGCATGAGTTTGGTTTTAGAAGGATTTAGTATGAGATGTGATTTAGATAACCATGATTCAATGGATAGGAGGGATTGCTGAGTTGAGCAGACATATTGGTTGAGGGAAGGAGCAGCACATATTAGAGTTGAATTGTCTACATATTGGACTGCAGAGGCTAAGGGGGTTGAAGGCTGAAGTTGATTAGTAAATATACTGAAAAGAAGGGGACCAAGGATGGAACCTTGTGGAACACCAAGGGTGACAGGTAACAGTGAAGAGAGTTTCTGTTGCCATTTGACAGCTTGCGGATTCCAGATAGGTAGCTATGAAACCAGGCTAGTGCAGAGGAGGTGAAATTTAGAAATGCTAGTTCATCCAGGGTTTTTTGGTGAAGAACAGTGTGAAAAGCTTTAGACAGATCTAAAACGATAGAGGAAACAAATTGTCCATTATTTCTGTGGTGATTAATGGTACTGGTAAAGCTTAGGAGGGCGGTTGTGGTGCTATGGTGAGGGCAGAACCCATGTTGTGTGTTAGCTGAGAGGTTATTGGCTAACAGGTAATTTAATAGTTGCATGTGGATGCACCTTTCAAAAATTTTGGAGAATGGAGGTAGGACAGAAATTGGTCTGTAGTTGGAAAACTCATTGGAGTTACCTCCTTTGTGAAAGGGAAGAATGTAAGATATTTTCCCGCTTGTGGGGATGTGCTGTTCTGAGATAGAATTATTAATTAAGATAGTTACAGGGTAGGCAATAGCTGGGGCAGCTATTTGTAAGAATTCAGTATGTAGGTTATCCGCTGCAAGGGTTGTAGGTTTCAATTTGGTGAGAATTTTTTTTATGGTGAATGTGTGGACAGGTTTGAAGGAAAAGGAGTCATTGGAGTTGCTAACTAATGTAGGCATGGATTGTGGTATATTGTTAAATGAGTTAGTAAGTGAAAGTATGGTGTTAGAGAAGAAATTACTGAATTGTTTAGCAATATTGCCAGTACTTGAGAATGTAGAGGGGATAGGGAGGATGTGTTGCCAGGTTGAAGGAGGGTTTTTTTGTAATTGAGGGCCGGAATGTCTTGGGATTGTTATAGTTTTGTTGTTGTGTGGTAGTAGTAGTATAGTAGGCCTTTTTGTTAAGCTTGATTTGGGATTTTGATTTACTGCTTAGTTGCTTGTAACTATTGAGATTAGCTTGTTTTTGGTTGGCAAGCCAGAGTGACCAAGCTTTGTCTCTTAGTTTTAATAAATCTTTGGTATCTTTGGACAGCCACAGAGTGTAGTGAGATTTTATTCTAGCAGTTCTGCAGGGAGCTAGTCTATTTATAGTTTTAAGAAGGTGTTATTAAAATAGTCTATAGCAGAGTCAAGGGGAAGAGTTTTATGTGGGGACCAGTCACAGAGATTAAGGAGTAATAGGAAGGCTTGAGTATTGAAGTTGTTTTTATTGCTGATTAGGAGGAAGCAGGATTGTCTGGCAGAATTATTATGGTGTCTGAGTATGTTGGTGCGGAGATGGTCATTAATGTTATCAGGGAAGCTAGGGAGTGTTTGTTGGTTAGTATCCAATCAAAGATTGATTCCCTTTTGGTGGCTTTGTCTATTCTAGTAGGAGACTGATTGACCTGAGAGAAACCATGTAAGTTGATGAAATTTGTAGGGGTATTTGAGTTATAAGATAGCCAATCAGTGTTGAGGTTGCCCATGATAATAGCTTCTTGGTGGAAGGATGGGGATATCCAGAGGAGGATGTCCTCAACTGTGTTGTGGTTATTTCCTGGGGGAATGCAGATACCAGTAATTATTATATGTTTGTTTGAGTTAACTTTGAGTTTAGAGCATAGTATTTCAGAACTGGTGATAGGGGGATTGAGTGGATTAATACGTTCCAGGTTAAGTTTTGTTTGAATATAATAGCAACCACTCCACCCCGCTTATTTTTTCTGTCACATCTGTGTATATTATAGCCCAGAGAGAGTATTTCATTGCTATTACTTTCTGGTTTCGGTTAGTACAGTGATACTGGGGCTATATAGGGATATGGTGGCATGGAAATCATGGAGTTTGATGACTATAGTTCTTAGGTTCATGTTGAATGGCAGAAGGTTAGAGGCTTGGGGTGGGTAGAGATGCCATTAGAGGGGAGTGGTGAGTGATGAAGAACAGTGGTTAGGGCCTGTGTTTGGGTGGATATCTCCATTAAGTTTTAGGTGGCTGAGGACATCAACATGGATGACAGCAAGTTTAGAAAAACAATTGTTATATCTAAGAAAAATGTGGAATTTAGTGTTTAGTTGAAGGGATGTTTATGGGAAGTAACCTATGTAAGTAGTGTTGTAGACATTAGGGGCAGTTTTGATGTTGGAGTGTTTTGTTTGTGAGAGGAAAGGTTGCTGTGTAGATGGAATTGGAGGGATGTTACGTAGTTAGTAAGCATGAGGAGGGTGAGGATAAGTACATGGACAGATATAAGTTGTGGGTGTGAGATGTGGCTACTGGCAGAAATTATAATGGATGATCTGAAGGAGGTGTTAGTTAAGGGGACCTTAGAATGAGAGGAAAGTCTAGTGGGAAGGGGTGTGGTGAAGAAGGAAAGTGAGGGATGGAAAACAGGAAAGAGGTGAGAGAGGGAGAAGGTCCTGTTGTTGGTTAGGTGTCAGTAGTAGAATTGTGGTGATGAGGGAAGTAAATGAGTTGGGAGTGAAAGTGTTAGCGAGAAGTAGGAGGGGTAATCAAGGTGTAGGGAATGTATGAATTTAAACAGAGGAGGAAATGAGTGATGGAGATACTGTGTTGTGGTGAGTAAGGGGGTGTGTTTACTTGGGAGGGGTGAAAGTTAGGGGGTAATTATAGGTAGGATGTTAAAGGGAGATACAGATGTAGGTTTCAGGTTTATGATGGTAGAGAGTGAGTAGAAGTAGGTGTACATGTAGGTGGATACAGTAGTATAGATTATCACATAAGGGATTGTGGGTGTGTTATAGAATGCGATTGATTGCTGGAGGGTAGGGGTGTGGCTTGGTTGAGATAAATGCAGGAGTAGTGGGGGCAGGTGGGAATTGGAGAAAGGTAGGGGAGCGATGACAGCCAGAGCTATATATCACTGTATTTTTCTCATGTGCAGTCTTACCACTGGGATCATGAGAACCACAGATGTTACGAGACTCAAAATCTTGAGTTATTCACTTGCAGTGACTGAAGTCTGAATGGAAAACCATAAAAAAGATCTAATAAAACCCGAAGGAGGCAGAAGCAAATGTCTCACTTTATTGAGTGAATTAATGCTTTCATCCTAATTAGCTGGACTTCAGGATGAAGTCCAGCTAACCAGGACAAAAGCATTAAATGCATCCAATAAAGTGAGAGATTTGCTTCTGCCTTTTTTAGGTCTTATAGTTTTTGGATTGGTTTAAGTTTTTTAAAAAAAGATCTAGATACAGACATATTTTTTTCCTGTGGAAAAAAGCTCATTTAACCGAGGCTGAACATGCTCCTGATGATGGAGTCTTGAATGTTCTCTTTGAAACCCAAACTATGTAAGAGATCTCTCATCCAAGTAAGAGATTCCTGACATTTTGAAAAAAAAAACACTGCAAAGATAAGTAAGCCATCAAAATATGGAAAATATGGATACTCTGTAGCCTGCAATGGACTATAACTGGAGCTAGACACTTAGTGAAAACTCTCGGTACCGTAGATAGTCCAAATGGTAAGGCTGGGAAATACTAATAAGATCCAGAAACAGAAAATGAATATGGATGTGATAAGCATTTTTTTAAATCTAGTGTTACCAGAAAACTTAAAAGAGGAAGACGACGTAACAGGCTGTGAAGTGACAGTATTTTGAACTTGGGCACTATCACAAATAGGTTTAGGAAAAAAGATTCAGAACTGGACTTGAAAGCATTTTCTTTCCTTGGCACCAAAAACATCCTTGAATAAAAACCTTTCCCTAACTAGGAAGGAAAACTAGTTCTATTACTCCCTGAGACAACATATGTTGAAGGACAGAAAGGGAGGGATAGAGATGTCTGGTCTGGTGGATGAGAAATTACCCCTGGAAAGGAGGAAATTCTTCCCTTTGCTATCTGTAACCTTGATGAATAATCTTCAGTACCCATTTGTCTGAAACTCTCTGTTGTCGAAGAGGAATGTGGAGATGCAGACTTTCTGGAAAGGAAAAGCTACTGCCAAGGTGGGGGGACATTGTCCTTTAAATAGTTATTATGACTTGTTAGACAGGCCTTTGTTTTGGGTGCTCTTATATGCTTTTTGGAACCCCCTTGACATTTCTTCTTAAATGTCTGTTTACCAGCATTTTGCTGAGACTGTTTATTTTGTTTATTGCCAAAACTGGATGAGGAGTTAGAGAGTCCCTTAAAAATTTTGGGAAAGGAAGGCTGAAAAATCTTGAGATTCCCTGTATCAACTTACTTTTCCCATCACACTTTTTGATAACCTCTGCAGCAGAGGTTATTCTCCAAAGGAGAATTTAAAATTTCATTTTTTAGCATCTTCTGGGAAGTCCTGTGAAGACAGCCAAGCAAACCATCTCAAAACAGAACCAGAGGTTATGATCCTGGAAAAAGTATCAACAGAGTCATGCATACACTTTAAACAATGAGTTGTGACCTCTACAATGAAAGAAGCTAAATCATTTAAAGCAAATTTGCCTCACAAGAAGAAACTGCAGTCAAAACATTCCTTATACTTTCACAACTAGTTAGAATAAACTAACATATGAGCTTGACAATTCAAAATTCTGAAAATCAGACTTCCAGAAGCATACACTTTCCCATATTTTTCAATTACCCCATCCTTCTCACCATTTGGAATTAAGTAAATGTTTAGCAGCAGTAGGATAATATAAAGCTAAAGCTGCTGGGTCAGGTTTAGCATGTGAGTGTAGAAACGTAGAAGACTGAGGGACTTCATCCACTCTATCTGCCTTTTCAGGAGTAGCAGCTAACTATCAGGAAAATTACAGGCAGTGACATACGCGTTCTCCAATGCTGACAGTACTGCAGTAATGGGTAAAGGTTCTACAAATTCCATTTGGAAACACTCATAATATTTTCTGAGGGTCTGAGAGACATCAGTGCTCAACCACTGAAAACACTGGCACATTCTAGAAATAGTTTCAGAGAAAAAGAAACCCCCACATGGAGAATCTGATACTATACTTTCCCTTGGACCCGAATTAGAAACCTGAGGAGAAAATCCTGCATTTGTCTCTATATCTTTCTGTTTAGATCATAATCATAAATCTGTTTAGGAAAAGAGGAATCCCTCTTTCTTTTACCAGAAACCACCTTACAAGAAGGACCAATATCCTGAATTAGACCCTGAGACAGATATATTATTAAACTACTCTTGTCCAGAGAAAACTGAGCAGGAACAGTTACATGTTTAGTTTAACATTCCTTTTTGACAAGAAACATAGGACTAAATGAGTTGTTGATGGTAGCAACAGCTTCCCCAGAGATTGGTACAATATTCTGACTAAACAAGGAAGACTTCTGTGTTCCCTCTTCCAGGACTTGTGATAAGAGTGGTTTTCCTTTGCCAACTGAGGGGACAACAGTCACAGAGGATGTGGTTAACTCCCAGTCCACAGTATTTGTAGATACTACACCAGACGGATCCAGGAGAAAATATGTGTGGTCTGAGGAACCAGCTTTGGCCGCAGCAGAGTCAACCACCTCCAGTTGAAGCAGATTGCTAGCCTGCTGTGATGGCAAAGGCCATTTCCTTAACTTTTTCTTTTTGTAGCTGGAAGAAGGACTGACCATGAGACTGGCAGTTTGTCCCACAGTCAAAACAGAAATGGTGCCTCTTTCTTAAGGAAAACAAGCAGCATAAGCTGGTAAAAAATTAAAGTGGTTAAAACTCACTTTTCCTCACAAAAACATAGTAAAAACCATTGTAGTACACTTTGCCAATCCCAAAAAGTAAAATGAACACAGATTCTCCACAGAAAAAAAAAATGGTTTACAGCAACTTGTAACTACTTTTAAAACTGACATGAAAAATGTGCAGTCCCATTTATAAATACAATTAAGTTTCATGACAGTCCATTAAAACACAGACTCATATATGAAAAACAACTTTTTTTAACTAGTAAAGTACATTTAAATAATAAATTTAAAATGTGGAAGATTTTATCTGCCCAAGAAAGGAACAGCACAAGGTGGCCATCAATCCTTAAAAGCCCACAGAGAAGCATTCTTTTCAGCAGCATGAAAGCTCTGAACGGCTTGATGCTCAAACCTGTGTTTTTAGAAAGCTCAGCTCAAGCTGCCTAACAGTTTGAGCACATGGAAGGTACCCTGAAGCTTTGGGAGTTGGTAAGCTGTCACATCCTCCATAGGATATAGCCCACATACAGGAGCAGCCTTAGGTCAACTGGTGCCCTAGGCAAAAGGGTTCCATGGCACCCCCTACCACACCATCTGGTGCCCCCCATCCTGGTCTACCTACACCAAATAAATACTGGAAAAGCACCCCTGCTACAGCGGCGGCCTAGGCAGCCACCTAGTTGGCCTTTACCTAAGGCCGGCTATGCCCACATAACTAGGGCTACTACAGTAGTAATCAATATGGTGAACATCAGAGTTTACTTTCAAAAGATGGCCTTCATCTTATTTATTATGGTGCAGTTTTTGTCAGCAAGAAGGTTAAGGAGGTTGCCAAAGCTTTTTTTTAGGAAGAATTACAGTACAAAAACAAATGTTCAGCTGTGTAAGAACTTACCATAACAGTAGATGTCCTACTGATCACTGCTGCAGTATTCCAAACTGGTGGGTTATCTTTCCAGATAATCTGAACATCTGGCAGGGTACCAAAGCTATAACCTTCCATAAAGCCATACTTCTGATGTATGGCTTAAGCCCGTGGGTGTAAGGGCACATAAGCAAATGTACAAGTGTAAATCCTGAGACTATCTCCAAGCCAGTAAGTCTGAAGAGGCCTGATACACAAAATAAACTGGTCAGTTAAGTGAGGAAAGACAGATAAACAGTGACATTCATGAGGGAAAAATAAAACAGTGAGAAGGATTAGAAAAAAGGGGGGAAGGTAAGGCAGGAAGAAATACTTCGACACTGATCAGTAAGACATTTACTATTATGGTAAGATGCCCTTACATTCACTGATGCAGTATTCTTAACTATATGGGATTCTCTGCCATGGGGGCCCGACATCCGGACAGTCTTCCAAAGACTTCTGAATTTAAAAGGTATGCCGAATGTCACCATACACTCCCTGTGTAATGTAGGACATAAAGGTGGTGTTCAGGCCTACCAAATAACATAACTTCTTTTTCACCAGTCTGAATGTATCTTTTACACCATTGATCGGTTTATCTGCATCCATTTTCTGCCAATTAATGCATTTACATTCTCCAGTGACTTAATATACCTGTTTGCTGTTTTTGCAATGTAAGTGCCCCATTGGGGATTTTGTTTTTTCTTTTTTTTTGTGTTCCTTGTGGTTAATGTCATCCAGAATGGGTAAATGCCAGTGTGGAAGACAGATTCCCCATAGAGACTGCCACAATAACTGTATTTTATGCTTAGGTGCTTCCCATAACAATACATCTTCTTTTATTGGTCAGGCGTTTGTTCTAAAAAAACATTTACAGTAGACTTTCTTCCCCTTCCTTGTATCTTGAGATTCAGCATCTTAAGCTACTCACTAAAGATGCTATGGAAGGAATCTCCTGCCCCAAGGGTCAGCTGTTAGGGAAGAAGAAAGTGAAAAGGTATGACTGGAATCTTCTGCTGTCCAGCCTCCGCCAGGAGTTTCTCCCGAGGTCTTTATGAACCCAGATGCTTGCCCAGTTGTGTTATCAGATTTCTCTGCAGTGACCTTGTTGGAAGCTGGTGAGGAACTGGCTGGAAGCACCTCCAAAGAGGCTTTGCAGGTATCCATCTTGGAAGTTCAGAGGGAACCACAGGTTGATTTTTTTCTGAGGGGTCTAGGGGAGTTGCTCAGTTTTTAGTTGGAGAAGAAGTTTCTGCTATGGTTCTTGACTGTCGTCTTGGATCTGAGCCTTCTCAGAACATTACCTTAAAAAAGAAACAAAAAATTAAACATTAAACATGTTTCTTCTGTTCCTACAAATCCACAAAATGAGTGGCAGGCTTTTACTTAGGGGTTATTTTCTGCCTTAATGTCCCTAAAGCCTCCTCATGGGGTTTCAATTCCTGCTCCCCCTTGACACTCTAGTCTTCTTAAAAGACCTAGAGACCAGGATTCTTCTGTGCATGAGTCAGATTCTGTTGATGAATTCCTGACATATTCTACTCAGATTCCTTCTCCTTTGAACTATGGGTCAAAAGAGGAGGAATCTATTAATTCTGATATTCCTTTGGAGGAAATTTCCTTTGGGGACACGCTCTCTAGAATGATGGATTTTTTAAGTGGGATTATACTCAGGTGTCTGATATCCATAAGAGGAACTATGAGATGTTGCAGTTGGACTTTCTTAAACCTGGCTTCCATTACCACCAGGGAGTTTTAGAGAGTTCTGGATTTCATGGCATCCACCATTCCAATGCTTCCTCTGGTCAAACTTCATATGAGAAAGTTTCAGTGGTTTCTGAAGTTAGTGTGGCTTCAACATGCTCATCATCTAGAATTTGTATTTCTTCTTCCTTGTCTTATAGGGGAAGTTCTCTGGTGGATTCAGCAGTTGTCTCTGAATCCAAAGATGCCTTTTCATCCCCCTTTTCCCTTTCAGGAATTGTTCACAGACGCTTCAGACATGGAACGGAGGGTAACTTTTGGCTCCCTATATGTACAGGGGGTGTGGTCACCTCATCAGCAGAAGGAGCACATTAATGTCAAAAATATGAGAGCTCTTCTGCTGGCTCTTCAGGCCTTTCAGTCTTTCTTTTCTCCAAGGCCTCTCAAAGTATTCACAGACAATACCATTGTGAAGATAGGTGAAGGCTGCCAGCCTAGCTAGATAGAATTTTTTAGATAATTCTGTCATTTGTAAATATTAATGTAAGCCACAGGCTTGTTCTCTTAAATGTGAAAAGACTGTATTGGATGTTGAACTGAAAAAAAAATGTAACAGCAGTGCACTCTGCTGTACGAAAGCTGATACATCAACCATTGTGAAATTCTTTGATCTAAAACTCGGAGCCGAGATGTCTAGAGGGAGGCATTCTGACTACTGTTTTGAGGCCAGAGTTAATGGCTAGAATTTACATGTATAACTTATTTTATTGCTCTGGCTTCCTGACCAGCTGCAAGATCAAAAGGGCTATTAACCTCTGAGTTTCTGTTAGCCTGGGAACCAGAAAGAAATTATGCAATCTGAAATGAATCAGTGGTACTGTGTTATCAATTTAAGGACAGAAAGTATGAGAGCATTTGAGCATTTGTCTTGAGGACATCCAACTCACCAGCACTCTGCTGGTGTTCTATATGTAAGTTTATTTTAGAACTGTGTTTTCTGTTAGATATAGCTAGGAAATAGGAAGATTAGATTATTTTTTTCTGTATTGATGTCAGAACTGTTTTACTGTATTATTTTAAGTATTTCTCTGTTATCTCTGAACTCTTGACTAGCACTGTGTAGTAAGAAGTATTGTCTTGTGTTTTTATTTATTATTAAATATTTTTAAACCTTTCAACTGTGACTGTTTTGTGTAGAGATAATTTAAGCTCTAAGAGTACATTGCATGTATTTAGTGATATTGTACAAAGCCACTCCAACAGCCTTGCTGTTCAGTCACACTTACCATTTGGATAATAATATTGCACAGTATAATTGGACACCCTTTTAGTGGCTGATAAATATTACTGGGTGGTGGCAAGTGGTATATAACTCTTATCTCAAAGTGAGTGTGTGTGTGTGTGAGTGTGTGTGTGTGTGTGTGTGTGTGTGTGTATGTGTGTGTGTTTGTGTGTGTGTGTGTGTGTGTGTGTGTGTGTGTGTGTGTGTGTGTGTGTGTGTGTGTGTGTGTGTGTGTGTGTGTGTGTGTGTGTGTTTGTGTCAGCTATTTGGGCAGGGACATGAAGCACTGATTGGACAGAAAAGATGCTGGAGGTTTTAGCTTGCCCACTAGGCTGAGATCTGGATCCTCTAGCTGTGCCAGTGGGGAGTCTTATTGGGGACCTGGAGAGATTGGGAGAAACCAGCCCCAGACTGACTGCAATCTCTGTGTGCTCTTAAGGGAAATTGTACTTTACTGTGTGTGTATTTATTATCCTTTTCCTATATGGATGCCCCTCACTGGTGTTAGTGGTGAGGATTGAGGCTCTTTGATTGCTGGGCCAGTGCACAGGCATCACAACCATAGGGACGAGGTATATCAACAAGGAGGGCGAAACTAAATCTTATCTTCTTTGCCAGTTGCCACTTCTGGTATGGGATCTTGCTATCAAGTGTCAAGTGGCTCTTCAGGCAGTTTATATCTCTTCCAGTCAGAATTTTGTGCAGACACTCTGAGCAGGTCCTTAACTCAGGCCCATTAATGGATGCTTCACAGGGATGTGTTTCTGGACATTACCCACCAGTGGGATCCTCCTCAAGTGGATCTTTTTGCCTCCCCTCTGAACAGACAACTTCATCTGTTTTGTGCCAGAGTCCCAGGTCCTCTGGTATGTAAGGTGGATTCCCTCTCATTCACTTGAAAGGGGATGCTTCTTTATGCATTTCCTCCCCATCCTCTTATTCTGAAAGTCTTGTTCAAAATTCAACAGGATGCTTCCAAAATCTTGTTGATGACTCCCTTTTGGTGCGACAACACTGGTTCCCTCTTCTTCTGCATCTAACCAGGGGCAATCATCACAAGTCACCTCAGAGGGAGGATCTAATCATACAAAACAAGGGATCTCTTATCCATCCCCACCTGTCTATGCTTCAACTGACAATGTGGCTGATAGGATTTTGATTCCTCATAGACACCTTTTTTCTGAGGACGTGCTCCAAGTCCTGCAGGAGGCCAGGAAACTTATGACAAGGAAATCCTACTTATCCAAATGGAAGAGGGTTTTTTTTGGTGTCTCTCTTGTTACCTGGACCTACTTACTGTGGATGCTCCATTGGTTCTGTCTTATTTGTGTGAGTTGCTCATTGCTGGTTTGGCCTATTCTTCTGTTAAGGCCCACTTATCAGCTATCCCTGGTTGTCTGCCTTTTTCTCCTCCTTTAGCTTCTAGATTTGAGGTGATACAATTTCTTAAAGGCCTCCTTAATATTAGACCTCTCAGGAAGCCTATTCCCTGGTATCTTAATTTTGTTTTGGAGAAGTTGACTCAGGCTCCTTTTGAGCCTGCTGCTTCAGCTTCCTTGCAACATTCTTCCTTACTTCTGCCAGATGGGTGTCTGAGTTGCAGACCCTTATGGCTTGTCCTCCTTGTTTGATATTTCATGAGGACAGAGTGTCCATGCGCACTAACCCTTCTTTTATGCCAAAGGTGGTTAATGAGCTGTCACTTAATCAGTCTATTAATTTGCCTAGTTTTTTTTCTGTCTCCACAAACTGACACTGAGAGGGTGCTGCATACTTTTGACATGTATAGGCAGCTTAGAATTTATGACCAAGCCTATTAGAAAATCTGATCAGTTATTTGTTTCTTTTCATCCTAGATCTTTGGGGCTACTAGAGCTGTGACTTCTTCTCTGTTTTTTTTTCAAAGGCTTAGATACTAATTCTATTCTTGAAGCTACCTAGACTTCCTGTACATACATTCACCAAGCACTACAAGTCTGATTGTATCGCTAGAGGTAGGACTGGTTTTGCTAGTTCAGTTCTTCATCTTTCTAGGGAACTCTTCTGCCCCTTCATCCTCCCAAGTTTCCTCTTGAGCTTTGGTACTCTCCCATATAGTTAAGAATACTGCAGCAGTGAATGTAAGAATATACTACAGTTGTGTACAATCTTACCATAATGGTAGATGTCCTTGCCTTCACTGCTGCAGTATTTATTCCTTCCCTCCATCCCCCTAGTTCTTTGCCTTCCTGTATGTACACGTTCCTTGGACTGGTGTTCCTCCAGGGGCAATCAGTTCTATTTTTGGTAGGCCTGAACATCACCTTTATGCTTACGTTACACAGGGAGCATATGGTGATGTTTGGCATACCTTTTAATTCAGAAGTCTTTGGAAGACTGGCCGGACGTCAGGCTTCCGCAGCAGGGAATCCCATATAGTAAAGAATACTGCAGCAGTGAAAGCAAGGACATCTACCATTATACTAAGATTTTATACAACTGTACATTCCTGCAGACAAAAGCACACTTTAAGTAACTAAGTTCATAGAATTCATTCTACATGATAGTTACCTCTATTGTAGCTCTGTATATTAATTAAGCTTGATATTGTGTTGATGTGAGAAGTGCATAACTGAATGCTGTGTTAATAATGATTAATGACAATTACATTCATTGATGGCATTGTATTAAACCCATGCATATAAGAATGGATTTCTGTATAAACAGGGAAATCAGTTTTGTAAAATATGAAAATATTCAAACAGAAGCAGCATTAGTGCAAAGGATGTGCCAGCCTTTATTTTATTGTGTAAAATTACCATACAGTCTGGTTTATGGATTGTGTAAAATCAGAGCAAAATGATTTCTGAGATATATTTGTAGTACAGACCTACATAATTTGCTGAGTATCCAATTATATTTATTTAAAACCTTATTTTAATATTTCTAAGCTTGTCTGAAAATCAAGAGAACAATATCCTTCACTAATAAAATAAAACACTGAACTATGGACAGAGAGAAAATAAAATTACTGCAGAATCTGCCTGTCACATGAGAAAGGTAGTATACAAGGTTCCACTGCAAACAGAATGACATCAGCAACCTTTATCTTGGACATTTTATTGGCTGAAGCACAAAAGATGGACATTGCTTTACTATATATATATATATATATATATATATATATATATATATATATACACACACACACACACACACACACACACACACACACACACACACACACACACACACACACATATATATATATATATATATATATATATACACACACACACACACACACACACACACACACACACACACACACACACACACATATTAGTATGTGTGAGTTTATGTAGTTTGTCAATCACTTAATCATCACTTTATCAGTCTGTTATGCTGGTTTGAATGACCATCTGGTGCCCTACATTTTATATTTACTGTTATGATACATTAATTTCTTAGTTTCTCTGTAGGGTGATTCCTATTACAGTCTAACTTCTTGGTGTTACAAATCATTCCTTTATATTTTATTGAACAGAAAGGTCATCATTTGATGTTACTAGTAAAGAAACAGATGACAGAAACTCTACCATGTGGACATTTTATGAAATAGCCCAAATTCCTATCTGTTTGACATCGCCTGCACCCACAATAATGTCAAAGCCTCACCAAGGACTTGGGTACAATTGTATATCAACCACAAAGGGTTCCACTCCATCAACTTCCAGGTGATCTGCAAGAGGTTCTACTCCATCAAATACCAGGTGATGTGCAATGCAAATGGTATGCACCCACAACCCAGGCACTGCCCATGAATTCCACAAATGACACATATAACATAAATCAGCTATTTGCACAGGGTGACTTCCCACAGAAATCACTTTCAGGTGATGCAGGATATGTTGGAGCTATGGCTAATGACAACCATAAAAAACCCACAGACCATGGCAGAGAATGCATACAACACCACACTGTCACAGGCCAAAATGTTATTGAACATATGTTTGAGCTGATGAGGGCCCACTTCCACTGTCTACATGCATATGGTGGTGCACTGCAGTATGCCGCAGAAATCTACAGAAAGATATTTGCTGTGTGTGTGATGCTAAATAACATGCTGGCATGAAAACAGAAACAACAAGGTACTGATATCAGAGGAAAGAACATACTGGGATCAGCAGTGGAGGAGGTGCATGGTGACAAGATTGTGGAGGACCTTGGTGAAGGGGTGGAGGCAGGAGTCATACTCTGTGACATGGGCTAAGAGGTAACATCTGGTTAACAGCTGTGGACTAGATTAGATATAACAAAAAGTAGCAATACTAGAACCAGGTCAAGGTATACCATGCATGGACTGGCCACTCTGTGCATCTGACACAAGCTACCTTTGTAAATAGGCATTGAGAGTAGGACATAGTTGATAAATGCACAAGTAGAGAGGGTCACAGTGACTGGGTTTGACAACAAGCACTGTAGGGGACTGATGATGTGGCTGTGCATGTGTATCATGGTCTTGTGAGTGTGGAGAGTACAGAAGACTGTACAAGAAGGGGGTGGTGTCTCCACTGTGGGGTAGTTGTACATAGATGGGTTGGGGCTGGTCAGAACATGTGTAGTTGCTGCACTGTGCCTATTTCTCTGTGACAGGTCCAGAGCACCTTGAGCAAGTAATGTGCACTAAATGTACATGCCCCCTCCATGCAGGCAAACCCTCTGAAGAATGTCTTTGACACGATACACAGCTGTGATAGGGAGTGATGTGCTCCTTGCCTGGGAACAGCAGGCATTGCCAGGTGGAGGTCCATCACATACATCTTGTCTGTGCATGCATCCACAGGGGGTTGTACTGCCCTCAGCACTGGTAGTAAGTCTGCAGATGTAGTGCTGTGGGACCTAGACTCTGCCCTGACCATCCCACAGTGGGTTTCCTCACTAGAGACAAAAGGGGACTGGCTACAAGACTGATGATGCCTATGAAGTGTGGCAGCACATGAGCCACTGGTGGATATGAACTCCCCATAATGTCTTTCAAAAATGGTACCTACGTAGGAAAATCCCTCTCTAATTTTGTCCCACAGCCTACATACCATTCAGGAGTAGTCGTGGTAGCATCAGTTTTTGCCTGTATGACTACCCTGCACTTCTGTTGTTCTGCTGTGTAATAGTCATGGAGACACTCATCTCAGGTGTGGGGTGGGAACCAAACATTGGTGGCCACTGTCATACTGCTGCCCTACTTCCATCCCTACACTCAAGTTTGCCACCAGCAACTACTATTGCCAGTGGTACAGGAAATGAGTGTGCACCCTGGGCTGCTCTGTTAGCCAAGTCCTGTCCTAGATTTCTCAGTAAATGAAGGGTGGGTTGCATAAGCAATGGAACTGTGCCTGTGGAAGGGAAGGGTATTATGCCCACCACAGTACCTGTGCTTGGCCACAGATTGAACCATGTTGCGGTTACCATTATCATCAGGCTCAGTCTGTAGGCAAGTGCAGGCGTACCCCTACCACACCTCACTGAAAGTATGTACCTATGAAACTTGCTATGGCTATGAGAATGGATGCATCTGCATCTTTGTATATGTTTCATACATTTATAGATTGTTACTAGGCTAACAACCTGGGGGGTGCCTTTATAAGCCTAGCCAAGTTTTACCGAAAGAATAATGACATCCTGTATCCAAACAGAACATCGAGGGCCAGGCATTTATACGCTACCTCTGTTCATAAGGAACATGGCTGCCAGGCCTAGTATACATTTCTTAAGCCCCATCCACTGGTTGAAGTTGCACTTAAATTGTGTAATAGACAAACTCAGCTTCACATGGATGAGAAGCCTGTTCCTTAAGTGGGGCAGTCTCTAGGACGTATGTCTGTTCTCCAGCATGTTCTGTTTAAGTTACAGACAAAATTCAGGTCCCTAGACTTTGTATTTCTGGTACTGTTTGACTTACGAATATGCAGGAGATTCATAAGTGTGGGGTTTGCTGATGCCATGTAAGTCAGGCATAGATCACCCCTCAACAATCTATAGGAGACTAAGTAGAGGGAAAGGTCTTTAAGGTGCTATGCATAAGGCAGGTTTGTTACACCTTGTATTCTTTTTGTAGGGAATGTCTGAGGTTGCTCAAGTTGCTGTATATGCCTGGTCAGGTACATACCAAAGGGAGCACTGTACTCTATGATTGGTCTGTTAATGGCAGAGCACAATGGGATAATGACCTCTTTGGACAACGATGCCATGCCCTTACTAATATTTTGCACAACATAAAAGGATTTGCTCATCACTCTGGCCATGTGGCGGTTGAAGGTAAGGCTATTGTCTATGTGCATACTCAGATCCCTGACCACTGGGTTGACTCTTAGGGATGCATTATCAACATGGCAATTAGCCAGGATGATTGACTTTCAAAAGGGCATAATTATACATTTTTTAGTATTGAGTTTAAGACCATGGCTTTGGCACCATTTGTTAGTCAGAAATAGGCCTTCTTGGAGAATGCTGGTGTCTGCAGGGGAGTTGATGATAACCCTTAGCTTGAAATCATCTTCAAACTTAGTTAGCCATAAAACTTCAGGATTTATTTCCATTTCAGAGAAGTAGATGCCAAAAAGGAGCATTCCCAGTACTGAGCCCTGGGGGAATCTGCTAGTGACTGGCCTCTTAGTGGTCGTGACATTACCTATTTTGACCTCCTGGGCCCTATCAGTAAGCCAGCTGGCTATCCAGCAAGTGATTAAAGGGTTTATACCTAATTTAGTTAGCTTGTCTATAATGTCTGAATGTGGTATTGTATCAAAAACCTTGGCCAAGTCGAGGTAAGCTGTGTGCACATTCTTGCCCTTCTCCATTGCTTTGATGACCCTCTCAAAGAAGTCCACCAAATTTAAAAGCCATGACCTTCTTTTAACAAAGCTGAACTGTGATGGGTCCAGTATTTGCAGGTTATCTATGTCTTCTTTTATCATGCCCATGATGATTCTTTCATTGGTCTTACATATGAGGTTGGTCAAACTTATGAGCCTACTGTTACCTGGATCAGTGGTTGGACCTCCTTTGTGCAGGGGAATGACTGCAGCCATCTTCCATTCCTTGGGCACAAAACCTGACTGTAGGCTCCAGCTGAAAAGGGATTCAAGTAGACCAGAGAGGTCATCTTTCATGCTATTCAGTAACCATTCTTGAATGTTATTGTGGCCAATTGATGCAGTGTTTTTAGCCTTGAAAAGTGCACTAATGACCTGTTCCCTAGTAACTGTTGGGGGGGACTGTGGTATTATTAGTATTTCCTTTGGACTATCGGGGGGGGGGGCATTTGAGCTGGACCTTTCAGACAAAAGGTTGGCAATGGCCTCCAGTTCAGTATGGGTTCTGCACATTGTTGCATATTTCCCTTGAGGTTAAGGACATTGGTGTAGAAAGCTTTGTTTTGTGAATCATAGCCCCACAGAATCACACATACAGCCTTCACCAAACATGTTGTTGGCTACAGGTGTGTTCAACTGTTTTTTTCTACCCCAGCTGTCAGTGGTCTGCAATGCCAGTTACCTATGAACCTGTCTGGCTTTTGGTGTTTCTCATCCACCCCCTAAAAACAATAAGTGTTGTAACAGCATGGCCACTGCCCAGTGGTGTGTGTCCCCTGGACTTTGTAGCTGTACAGGTTGAGGCCCACTACAAGGTATCCTCGAATACATTACTTTCAACCATTCCAATGGACCCCAAATACAGCAGTACCTACATATGTAAATAAGAATTCCCGAGTCAGCAGAGTATTCATTCCCATATGTTTACCTTGGAATTCTCACACAAACTCATTTTAAAAAGCAATCCACCAACCAACAACTACCAGACACATTTTGAAAAGCAATTGCTCCCAACTAAAAACAGGGACATATTTTGAAAAGCAGTCCTCCATCCAACAGCAGAGACAAACACACACATTTTTAAAAAAGCAATTTCTGAGCCAATCAAATGAGACACATTTTAGAAAGCAATCGCAACCCACTACCCCATAGAAAACATGTATCCTCTGCCTTTATTAGATACACCTTATGCTGTCATGAGTAAAGCACTGTGGAAGTACACGTTGTAGCCCACTAGCAACCTCTCCTGTGGTATCCACCTCCAGTCAGCAGACTGATGGTGATCATCCCTGCAAAACAACTGCAAGTACATGAGCAGAGATTTTACCAGCATACTCCACCCCAAACATATCCTGTCCCTATCCCCTCCTTCAACAGTTACCATAGCTTTTGTATTTTTGTTCATCTTCAACAAGTGCAGTTTGTGTTCTCCAATTCCTTTGCTTCACTGTAGCCAATTCCACAGTGCAGTAGTATTTATCATGTACATTTAGGCTGTTAGAGTGGCATTTATGCTAATGAGTGAAAAAAGGGTTCTTGTGTCTGAATCACGCATTTTATGCAATGTGCAGTGGTCCAAGGCTGTGCTATGGGTTTATACCCAGCCATGAACTTCCATGAATGGCTGTTAAGTGCATTGCACATGTATGGGGGGGGGGGGGTTCACTCACCCTTGAAAGAACATAAATCAAGTTAAGCATTAAGTGCATTGCACATGTACGGGGGGTTCACTCACCCTTGAAAGAACATAAATCAGTTAAGCATTAAGTGCATTGCACATGTATGGGGGGTTCACTCACCCTTGAAAGAACATAAATCAGTTAAGCATTTGTTGTCACACCTTGAGGCATTAAAAAGTAATGACGAGACTTGTGGGGTGAACAGACTACAGACAAGCATGTTGTTGTGTCATTCACACTTCAAACTCCTCAATGTGCATTGATACTAACATGCTACCACATTCTTCTAGATCATGATCAGGTAGCCATGACTTTTGAGGGCACTGATTCTGGCAGGGCTCCCAAGTGGTACATGAAGGAATCTAAAATATTTCTGTACCTCATCTACAGAGACTAATGGGAGAATGTATCAGGGACCTGTTTTGAGGCTCCCCAGCATAAGGTGGATTTCCAGGTGGTGACTGCTGCAAAGGACTTCACCCATTCAAGTGAGCAGCATGGGCACCACTACTGTGACCTAAACAGGTACCACTCTGGCATTATTTTCCTATGGAAAAAAGGGGATTAGGGAACTTACCTTGATTTCTACAGTAAGTACTCATTACAGGTGCATTTCACTGTAATGTAGTAATATCTGTTCAGCCAAATGCAGGACATGCAATTCCTTGTATATTTCCATTGACATTTTTATGTTTTCAAGCTCCTATGCAAGTTGAGAAGAACAGGATGACATTTCAGAGGCAATTAGAGCGACTCTACAGATGCAAGGAGTAAGAATATATCAGTGATAGTATAGCAGTATATATATTTTTTTGCCAACAAAATTGCATATTAGTACATTGTTGCTATCATAAATACCTACTCCTACCAGAAACACTCACTTCCCGACACAAATCCATTGCACATATAGGACACTTTGCTGTCATGCCCACCAAACCTGTGTGAGATGACCATGCTGTCAAGGTAGAGATTATACGCATACCTGTTCTTGTCATGCCAGCATGCCATGTGCCATTCTTTACCACACTCTAGTGGTTTTGTCCCTCTTCTTGCTATGTCCATTGCTATAGCCCTTTTATTCATACAGGATGCACCTGCATGCGCTGCCCCTTCCAAGTCCCGTAGCACATTGCATGCACTGCCCCCTTCCAAGCCCCATAACACATTGCATGCACTGCCCCTGCCAAACCCCACAGCACAATGCATGACTGCCCCTTCCAAGCCCCACAGCACATTGCATGCACTGCCCCTTCCAAGCCCCATAGCACATTGCATGTACTGCCCCTTCCAAGCCCAGTAGTACATTGCATGACTGCTCCTTCCAAGCCTCATAGCACATTGCATGCACTGCCCCTGCCAAGCCCCATAGCACATTGCATGCACTGCCCCTTCCAAGCCCCACAACACATTGCATGCACTTCCCCTTCCAAGCCCCATAGTACATTGCATGTACTGCCCCTTCCAAGCCCCACAGCAGTACTACATGAAACAGCTTGGTCTTGCATCCTGGTAGAATACTCTGCATTATGCTGCAGACTGCCATATGTAATACTATGTAAATGCCAGACACTGCATACTGCCCAAGTTTAGGCTACTGTTTTAGCAGCTGTTGCTGTGACCTAGTGGAATAGTTCACATGTTGACCTGCAGACATCCATAGTGTTTTCCATATCATTCTGTGTCCCTTGGCCATACAACATTGGACTGAGATGCCTCTGTACACCTTCCATGACTCCTACAGTCATACATTGCACTATATGCTTTATTCTCCCACATAAACACAGGGCAGTGCCTAAGACCCATGTCTTCCTGCCCCTTGTGACATACTACCTGCAATTCTGCCATTTTGTTTGGCAGGTCATACTTATTCCTTACATTGCCATTGCATACATAACATTTTCTTCTATGCCTGATAGCATTACAGACATGCTAATGGTTTCCCTTGCTGTGTCTCGCTCTTTCTTGGTATCTTCTTTTACATTTATTTGATATTTGCAGTTTATTTCTGTCCATATATGTTACTATTTTATACAGTATCAGCCACAGTTGTGTCTGTGATGCAGCAGCAGTCATTTCTCCACTGACCTGCCCTTCCAATCCCCTAATGGGTCTCCAGTTGCCTCCTGGCCTACCTCATTGCATGAAGGTGACCTGGGGGGATTCCTTGGTGGCCTCCAGTGGTCTGTCACCAGGAGGTTGTCATCTCACCCTCTAGAGATGCTGCCAGTAGGTCACAATATGCCACCCAAAAGCAGTTGGATGAAGTGGTGACATTGGTGTTGAACCAACAACTCAACACCCACTCTGGCCACCGGTAGAATGTCCTTGTATGATTGGCATGGTTACACTGCTGCCTGACCCTGCTCATCAGGCCACCAGTGTCTGGGCCTAGTAAGGAGGGCAATCACTGAGGTGACTGACCACTCACTGGGTACAGCACGAAAGTCAGTCATCACCCCACCCAATCCCCATCATACTGCCTCCCCTCTTTGTTTGTTGCCACTTTCCAGTCTGTTGTCCAGTCCTTCCAATCACCATTTATCCTCCCCCCTCTTTCTGTGTCTCTCCTTTGTGTCAGCATCTTCCCTGTCACTTTTTCTCTATGTTCTGCATTTGTTTAACTGCCCCTGCTATTATTTCCATATCCTCTTTTCTGCCTTGGCCTTTCCCTTATTTTCTTCTCCCTCTACATATCTTAAAAACCTGACACCTATCCCTCAAAAGGGAAAAAGGAAAACACTCTCATCCCTGTCTTCCCTTTGCCCTGCTTTGTGCTGCTCTGCTTGCTGTTCCCATTTTCTCACTGTCCTGTACATCCATTTCCTTCCCATTACTCTCTGGAATTACTAGTTAACTGTAGCCTCCAAACAGGTTTAGTGCCTCATGAAAGGAGAAAGGCAACAGTCATCCATCTTTGCAAAGGTGGGCCATCTACAGACCCTGGAAATTACTGACCCATAAGTCTCACTAGTCTTATATGGAAAGCCATGGAAAGAATTATCATGGAGATGATCAGTAGAGATATAGTAAACTTCCAGACACTGGACCCAACCCAGTTTGGTTTCATCATGGGCAGATCATGCCTACTTAACCTGGTGGACTTCTTTGAGAAGGTCGACAAAGCAATGGATGAGGGCAAAATTGTTCACACTGCCTACCCTGACCTGGCCAATGCATTTGACACAATACCCAACTTGGGCATTATTGACAAACTCTAGAGGTTAGGTACAAACCTGTATGTCACCCAGTGGATAGCCAACTGGCTCACAGACAGGACCCAGGAAGTTAGAATTGGGGAGTCCACCTTTACAAAGAGGCCAGTCACAAGTGGAGTCCCTCAGGGATCAGTCCCTGGACCGCTCCTTTTTGGCATTTACTTCTCAGAAGTCAAGGCCAATGTCAGTGGTCTCTGGCTGACTAAATCTGCAGATGATTGCAAATTAGGAGCTGTCATTGAATCTCACACTGATACAAATGT